>NC_143026.1:6032500-6270000 GCF_057628025.1 Oncorhynchus mykiss | reverse complement strand
CAGTACCCATTCTAATAGTATCCATTCTAACAGTATCCATTCTAAAAGTATCCATTCTAACAGTATCCATTCTAACAGTATACATTCTAACAGTACCCATTCTAACAGTATCCATTCTAAAAGTATCCATTCTAACAGTATCCATTCTAACAGTATCCATTCTAACAGTATACATTCTAACAGTATCCATTCTAACTACCCATTCTAACAGTATCCATTCTAACAGTATCCATTCTAACAGTATCCAGTATCCATTCTAACAGTATCCATTTGAACAGTATCTATTCTAAAAGTATCCATTCTAACAGTATCCATTCTAACAATATCCAGTATCCATTCTAACTGTATCCATTCTAACGGTATCAATTCTAACATTATCCATTCTAACAGTACCCACTCTAACAGTATCCATTCCAACAGTACCCATTCTAACAATATCCATTCTAACAGTACCCATTCTAACAGTACCCATTCGAACAGTATCCAGTATCCACCCTAACAATATCCATTCTAACAGTATCCATTCTAACAGTACCCATTCTTACAGTATCCATTCTAACAGTAACCATTCTAACAGTACCCATTCTAACAGTATCCAGTATCCACCCTAACAATATCCATTCTAACAGTATCCATTCTAAAAGTACCCATTCTTACAGTATCCATTCTAACAGTATCCATTCTAACAGTACCCATTCTAACTACCCATTCTAACAGTATCCATTCTATCAGTATCCATTCTAACAGTATCCATTCTAACAGTATCCATTCTAACAGTATCCATTCTAACAGTACCCATTCTAACAGTACCCATTCTAACAGTACCCCTTCTAACAATATCCATTCTAACTGTATCCATTCTAACAGTACCCATTCTAACAGTATCCATTCTAACAGTACCCATTCTAACAGTATCCATTCTAACAGTACCCATTCTAACAGTATCCATTCTAACAGTATACATTCTAACAGTACCCATTCTAACAGTATCCATTCTAACAGTATCCATTCTAAAAGTATCCATTCTAACAGTACCCATTCTAACAGTATACATTCTAACAGTACCCATTCGAACAGTATCCATTCTAAAAGTATCCATTCTAACAGTGTCCATTCTAACAGTATCCAGTATCCATTCTAACAGTATCCATTCGAACAGTATCCATTCTAAAAGTATCCATTCTAACAGTATCCATTCTAACAATACCCAGTATCCATTCTAACAGTATCCATTCTAACGGTATCCATTCTAACAGTATCCATTCTAACAGTATCCACTCTAACAATATCCATTCTAACAGTATCCATTCTAACAGTATCCATTCTAACAGTATCCATTCTAATAGTTTCCATTCTAACAGTATCCATTCTAACAATATCCAGTATCCATTCTAACAGTATCCATTCGAACAGTATCCATTCTAAAAGTATCCATTCTAACAGTATCCATTCTAACAATATCCAGTGTCCATTCTAACAGTATCCATTCTAACAGTACCCATTCTAACAGTATCCATTCTAACATTATCCATTCTAAAAGTATCCATTCTAACAGTAACCATTCTAACAGTATCCATTCTAACAGTATACATTCTAACAGTACCCATTTTAACAGTATCCATTTTAACAGTATCCATTCTAACAGTATCCATTTTAACAGTATCCATTCTAACAGTATCCATTCTAAAAGTATCCATTCTAACAGTATCCATTCTAACAGTATCCAGTATCCATTCTAACAGTATCCATTCGAACAGTATCTATTCTAAAAGTATCCATTCTAACAATATCCATTCTAACATTATCCAGTATCCATTCTAACGGTATCCATTCTAACGGTATCCATTCTAACAGTATCCATTCTAACTACCCATTCCAACACTACCCATTCTAACAGTACCCATTCTAACAGTACCCATTCTAAAAGTATCCATTCTAACAGTATCCATTCTAACAGTATACATTCTAACAGTACCCATTCTAACAGTATCCATTCTAAAAGTATCCATTCTAACAGTATACATTCTAACAGTACCCATTCTAAAAGTATCCATTCTAAAAGTATCCATTCTAACAGTATCCATTCTAACAGTATCCATTCTAACAGTATACATTCTAACAGTATCCATTCTAACTACCCATTCTAACAGTATCCAATCTAACAGTATCCATTCTAACAGTATCCAGTATCCATTCTAACAGTATCCATTTGAACAGTATCTATTCTAAAAGTATCCATTCTAACAGTATCCATTCTAACAATATCCAGTATCCATTCTAACTGTATCCATTCTAACGGTATCAATTCTAACATTATCCATTCTAACAGTACCCACTCTAACAGTATCCATTCCAACAGTACCCATTCTAACAGTATCCATTCTAACAGTACCCATTCTAACAGTACCCATTCTAACAGTATCCAGTATCCACCCTAACAATATCCATTCTAACAGTATCCATTCTAACAGTACCCATTCTTACAGTATCCATTCTAACAGTAACCATTCTAACAGTACCCATTCTAACAGTATCCAGTATCCACCCTAACAATATCCATTCTAACAGTATCCATTCTAACAGTACCCATTCTTACAGTATCCATTCTAACAGTATCCACACTAACAGTACCCATTCTAACTACCCATTCTAACAGTATCCATTCTAACAGTACCCATTCTAACTACCCATTCTAACAGTATCCATTCTATCAGTATCCATTCTAACAGTATCCATTCTAACAGTATCCATTCTAACAGTATCCATTCTAACAGTACCCATTCTAACAGTACCCATTCTAACAGTACCCCTTCTAACAATATCCATTCTAACTGTATCCATTCTAACAGTACCCATTCTAACAGTATCCATTCTAACAGTACCCATTCTAACAGTATCCATTCTAACAGTACCCATTCTAACAGTATCCATTCTAACAGTATCCATTCTAACAGTATCCATTCTAACAGTATACATTCTAACAGTACCCATTCTAACAGTATCCATTCTAACAGTATCCATTCTAAAAGTATCCATTCTAACAGTACCCATTCTAACAGTATACATTCTAACAGTACCCATTCGAACAGTATCCATTCTAAAAGTATCCATTCTAACAGTGTCCATTCTAACAGTATCCAGTATCCATTCTAACAGTATCCATTCGAACAGTATCCATTCTAAAAGTATCCATTCTAACAGTATCCATTCTAACAATACCCAGTATCCATTCTAACAGTATCCATTCTAACGGTATCCATTCTAACAGTATCCATTCTAACAGTATCCACTCTAACAATATCCATTCTAACAGTATCCATTCTAACAGTATCCATTCTAACAGTATCCATTCTAACAGTTTCCTTTCTAACAGTACCCATTCTAACAGTATCCAGTATCCATTCTAACAGTATCCATTCGAACAGTATCCATTCTAAAAGTATCCATTCTAACAGTATCCATTCTAACAATATCCAGTGTCCATTCTAACAGTATCCATTCTAACAGTACCCATTCTAACAGTATCCATTCTAACATTATCCATTCTAAAAGTATCCATTCTAACAGTAACCATTCTAACAGTATCCATTCTAACAGTATACATTCTAACAGTACCCATTTTAACAGTATCCATTTTAACAGTATCCATTCTAACAGTATCCATTTTAACAGTATCCATTCTAACAGTATCCATTCTAAAAGTATCCATTCTAACAGTATCCATTCTAACAGTATCCAGTATCCATTCTAACAGTATCCATTCGAACAGTATCTATTCTAAAAGTATCCATTCTAACAATATCCATTCTAACATTATCCAGTATCCATTCTAACGGTATCCATTCTAACGGTATCCATTCTAACAGTATCCATTCTAACTACCCATTCCAACACTACCCATTCTAACAGTACCCATTCTAACAGTACCCATTCTAAAAGTATCCATTCTAACAGTATCCATTCTAACAGTATACATTCTAACAGTACCCATTCTAACAGTATCCATTCTAAAAGTATCCATTCTAACAGTATACATTCTAACAGTACCCATTCTAAAAGTATCCATTCTAAAAGTATCCATTCTAACAGTATCCATTCTAACAGTATCCATTCTAACAGTATACATTCTAACAGTATCCATTCTAACTACCCATTCTAACAGTATCCATTCTAACAGTATCCATTCTAACAGTATCCAGTATCCATTCTAACAGTATCCATTTGAACAGTATCTATTCTAAAAGTATCCATTCTAACAGTATCCATTCTAACAATATCCAGTATCCATTCTAACTGTATCCATTCTAACGGTATCAATTCTAACATTATCCATTCTAACAGTACCCACTCTAACAGTATCCATTCCAACAGTACCCATTCTAACAGTATCCATTCTAACAGTACCCATTCTAACAGTACCCATTCTAACAGTATCCAGTATCCACCCTAACAATATCCATTCTAACAGTATCCATTCTAACAGTACCCATTCTTACAGTATCCATTCTAACAGTAACCATTCTAACAGTACCCATTCTAACAGTATCCAGTATCCACCCTAACAATATCCATTCTAACAGTATCCATTCTAACAGTACCCATTCTTACAGTATCCATTCTAACAGTATCCACACTAACAGTACCCATTCTAACTACCCATTCTAACAGTATCCATTCTAACAGTATCCATTCTAACAGTATCCATTCTAACAGTATCCATTCTAGCAGTACCCATTCTAACAGTACCCATTCTAACAGTATCCAGTATCCACCCTAACAATATCCATTCTAACAGTATCCATTCTAACAGTACCCATTCTTACAGTATCCATTCTAACAGTAACCATTCTAACAGTACCCATTCTAACAGTATCCAGTATCCACCCTAACCATATCCATTCTAACAGTATCCATTCTAACAGTACCCATTCTTACAGTATCCATTCTAACAGTATCCACACTAACAGTACCCATTCTAACTACCCATTCTAACAGTATCCATTCTAACAGTATCCATTCTAACAGTATCCATTCTAACAGTATCCATTCTAACAGTACCCATTCTAACAGTACCCATTCTAACAGTACCCCTTCTAACAATATCCATTCTAACAGTAACAATTCTAACAGTATCCATTCTAACAGTAACCATTCTAACAGTACCCATTCTAACAGTATCCAGTATCCACCCTAACAATATCCATTCTAAAAGTATCCATTCTAACAGTACCCATTCTTACATTATCCATTCTAACAGTATCCATTCTAACAGTACGCATTCTAACAGTACCCATTCTAACTACCCATTATAACAGTATCCATTCTATCAGTATCCATTCTAACAGTATCCATTCTAACAGTAGCCAGTATCCATTCTAACAATATCCATTCTAACAGTATCCATTCTAACAGTATCCATTCTAACAGTACCCATTCTAACAGTACCCATTCTAACAGTACCCATTCTAACAATACCCATTCTAACAATATCCATTCTGACAGTATCCATTCTAACAGTATCCATTCTAAAAGTATCCATTCTAACAGTATCCATTCTAACTACCCATTCTAACAGTATCCATTCTAACAGTATCCATTCTAACAGTATCCAGTATCCATTCTAACAGTATCCATTCGAACAGTGTCTATTCTAAAAGTATCCATTCTAACAATATCCATTCTAACAATATCCAGTATCCATTCTAACGGTATCCATTCTAACGGTATCCATTCTAACAGTATCCATTCTAACTACCCATTCCAACACTACCCATTCTAACAGTACCCATTCTAACAGTACCCATTCTAATAGTATCCATTCTAACAGTACCCATTCTAACAGTATCCATTTTAACAGTATCCATTCTAAAAGTATCCATTCTAACAGTACCCATTCTAACAATATCCATTCTAACTGTATCCATTCTAACAGTACCCATTCTAACAGTATCCATTCTAACAGTACCCATTCTAACAGTATCCATTCTAACAGTACCCATTCTAACAGTATCCATTCTAACAGTAACCATTCTAACAGTACCCATTCTAACAGTATCCAGTATCCACCCTAACAATATCCATTCTAACAGTATCCATTCTAACAGTACCCATTCTTACAGTATCCATTCTAACAGTACCCATTCTAACAGTACCCATTCTAACTACCCATTCTAGCAGTATCCATTCTATCAGTATCCATTCTAACAGTATCCATTCTAACAGTAGCCAGTATCCATTCTAACAATATCCATTCTAACAGTATCCATTCTAACAGTATCCATTCTAACTACCCATTCTAACAGTATCCATTCTAACAGTATCCATTCTAACAGTATCCAGTATCCATCTAACAGTATCCATTTGAACAGTATCTATTCTAAAAGTATCCATTCTAACAGTATCCATTCTAACAATATCCAGTATCCATTCTAACTGTATCCATTCTAACGGTATCAATTCTAACATTATCCATTCTAACAGTACCCACTCTAACAGTATCCATTCCAACAGTACCCATTCTAACAGTATCCATTCTAACAGTACCCATTCTAACAGTACCCATTCTAACAGTATCCAGTATCCACCCTAACAATATCCATTCTAACAGTATCCATTCTAACAGTACCCATTCTAACAGTACCCATTCTAACTACCTATTATAACAGTATCCATTCTATCAGTATCCATTCTAACAGTAGCCAGTATCCATTCTAACAATATCCATTCTAACAGTATCCATTCTAACAGTATCCATTCTAACAGTACCCATTCTAACAGTACCCATTCTAACAGTACCCATTCTAACAATACCCATTCTAACAATATCCATTCTAACAGTATCCATTCTAACAGTATCCATTCTAAAAGTATCCATTCCCACAGTATCCATTCTAACTACCCATTCTAACAGTATCCATTCTAACAATATCCATTCTAACAATATCCAGTATCCATTCTAACGGTATCCATTCTAACAGTATCCATTCTAACTACCCATTCCAACACTACCCATTCTAACAGTACCCATTCTAACAGTACCCATTCTAATAGTATCCATTCTAACAGTACCCATTCTAACAGTATCCATTTTAACAGTATCCATTCTAAAAGTATCCATTCTAACAGTACCCATTCTAACAATATCCATTCTAACTGTATCCATTCTAACAGTACCCATTCTAACAGTACCCATTCTAACTACCCATTATAACAGTATCCATTCTATCAGTATCCATTCTAACAGTATCCATTCTAACAGTAGCCAGTATCCATTCTAACAATATCCATTCTAACAGTATCCATTCTAACAGTATCCATTCTAACAGTACCCATTCTAACAGTACCCATTCTAACAGTACCCATTCTAACAATACCCATTCTAACAATATCCATTCTAACAGTATCCATTCTAACAGTATCCATTCTAAAAGTATCCATTCTAACAGTATCCATTCTAACTACCCATTCTAACAGTATCCATTCTAACAGTATCCATTCTAACAGTATCCAGTATCCATTCTAACAGTATCCATTCGAACAGTGTCTATTCTAAAAGTATCCATCCTACAAAATCCATTCTAACAATATCCAGTATCCATTCTAACGGTATCCATTCTAACGGTATCCATTCTAACAGTATCCATTCTAACTACCCATTCCAACACTACCCATTCTAACAGTACCCATTCTAACAGTACCCATTCTAATAGTATCCATTCTAACAGTACCCATTCTAACAGTATCCATTTTAACAGTATCCATTCTAAAAGTATCCATTCTAACAGTACCCATTCTAACAATATCCATTCTAACTGTATCCATTCTAACAGTACCCATTCTAACAGTATCCATTCTAACAGTACCCATTCTAACAGTATCCATTCTAACAGTACCCATTCTAACAGTATCCATTCTAACAGTAACCATTCTAACAGTACCCATTCTAACAGTATCCAGTATCCACCCTAACAATATCCATTCTAACAGTATCCATTCTAACAGTACCCATTCTTACAGTATCCATTCTAACTACCCATTCTAACAGTATCCATTCTAACAGTATCCATTCTAACAGTATCCAGTATCCATTCTAACAGTATCCATTCGAACAGTGTCTATTCTAAAAGTATCCATTCTAACAATATCCATTCTAACAATATCCAGTATCCATTCTAACGGTATCCATTCTAACGGTATCCATTCTAACAGTATCCATTCTAACTACCCATTCCAACACTACCCATTCTAACAGTACCCATTCTAACAGTACCCATTCTAATAGTATCCATTCTAACAGTACCCATTCTAACAGTATCCATTTTAACAGTATCCATTCTAAAAGTATCCATTCTAACAGTACCCATTCTAACAATATCCATTCTAACTGTATCCATTCTAACAGTACCCATTCTAACAGTATCCATTCTAACAGTACCCATTCTAACAGTATCCATTCTAACAGTACCCATTCTAACAGTATCCATTCTAACAGTAACCATTCTAACAGTACCCATTCTAACAGTATCCAGTATCCACCCTAACAATATCCATTCTAACAGTATCCATTCTAACAGTACCCATTCTTACAGTATCCATTCTAACAGTATCCATTCTAACAGTACCCATTCTAACAGTACCCATTCTAACTACCCATTCTAGCAGTATCCATTCTATCAGTATCCATTCTAACAGTAGCCAGTATCCATTCTAACAATATCCATTCTAACAGTATCCATTCTAACAGTATCCATTCTAACTACCCATTCTAACAGTATCCATTCTAACAGTATCCATTCTAACAGTATCCAGTATCCATTCTAACAGTATCCATTTGAACAGTATCTATTCTAAAAGTATCCATTCTAACAGTATCCATTCTAACAATATCCAGTATCCATTCTAACTGTATCCATTCTAACGGTATCAATTCTAACATTATCCATTCTAACAGTACCCACTCTAACAGTATCCATTCCAACAGTACCCATTCTAACAGTATCCATTCTAACAGTACCCATTCTAACAGTACCCATTCTAACAGTATCCAGTATCCTCCCTAACAATATCCATTCTAACAGTATCCATTCTAACAGTACCCATTCTTACAGTATCCATTCTAACAGTAACCATTCTAACAGTACCCATTCTAACAGTATCCAGTATCCACCCTAACAATATCCATTCTAACAGTATCCATTCCAACAGTACCCATTCTTACAGTATCCATTCTAACAGTATCCATTCTAACAGTACCCATTCTAACAGTATCCATTCTATCAGTATCCACTCTAACAGTATCCATTCTAACAGTATCCATTCTAACAGTATCCATTCTAACAGTTTCCTTTCTAACAGTACCCATTCTAACAGTATCCATTCTAACAGTATCCAGTATCCATTCTAACAGTATCCATTCGAACAGTATCCATTCTAAAAGTATCCATTCTAACAGTATCCATTCTAACAATATCCAGTGTCCATTCTAACAGTATCCATTCTAACAGTACCCATTCTAACAGTATCCATTCTAACATTATCCATTCTAAAAGTATCCATTCTAACAGTAACCATTCTAACAGTATCCATTCTAACAGTATCCAGTATCCATTCTAACAGTATCCATTTGAACAGTATCTATTCTAAAAGTATCCATTCTAACAGTATCCATTCTAACAATATCCAGTATCCATTCTAACTGTATCCATTCTAACGGTATCAATTCTAACATTATCCATTCTAACAGTACCCAATCTAACAGTATCCATTCCAACAGTACCCATTCTAACAGTATCCATTCTAACAGTACCCATTCTAACAGTACCCATTCTAACAGTATCCAGTATCCTCCCTAACAATATCCATTCTAACAGTATTCATTCTAACAGTACCCATTCTTACAGTATCCATTCTAACAGTAACCATTCTAACAGTACCCATTCTAACAGTATCCAGTATCCACCCTAACAATATCCAATCTAACAGTATCCATTCCAACAGTACCCATTCTTACAGTATCCATTCTAACAGTATCCATTCTAACAGTACCCATTCTAACAGTATCCATTCTATCAGTATCCACTCTAACAGTATCCATTCTAACAGTATCCATTCTAACAGTATCCATTCTAACAGTTTCCTTTCTAACAGTACCCATTCTAACAGTATCCATTCTAACAGTATCCAGTATCCATTCTAACAGTATCCATTCGAAGAGTATCCATTCTAAAAGTATCCATTCTAACAGTATCCATTCTAACAATATCCAGTGTCCATTCTAACAGTATCCATTCTAACAGTACCCATTCTAACAGTATCCATTCTAACATTATCCATTCTAAAAGTATCCATTCTAACAGTAACCATTCTAACAGTATCCATTCTAACAGTATCCAGTATCCATTCTAACAGTATCCATTCGAACAGTATCCATTCTAAAAGTATCCATTCTAACAGTATCCATTCTAACAATATCCAGTGTCCATTCTAACAGTATCCATTCTAACAGTACCCATTCTAACAGTATCCATTCTAACATTATCCATTCTAAAAGTATCCATTCTAACAGTAACCATTCTAACAGTATCCATTCTAACAGTATCCATTCTAACTGTACCCATTCTAACAGTATCCATTCTAACAGTAACCATTCTAACAGTACCCATTCTAACAGTATCCAGTATCCACCCTAACAATATCCATTCTAACAGTATCCATTCTAACAGTACCCATTCTTACAGTATCCATTCTAACAGTATCCATTCTAACAGTACCCATTCTAACAGTACCCATTCTAACTACCCATTCTAGCAGTATCCATTCTATCAGTATCCATTCTAACAGTATCCATTCTAACAGTAGCCAGTATCCATTCTAACAATATCCATTCTAACAGTATCCATTCTAACAGTATCCATTCTAACTACCCATTCTAACAGTATCCATTCTAACAGTATCCATTCTAACAGTATCCAGTATCCATTCTAACAGTATCCATTTGAACAGTATCTATTCTAAAAGTATCCATTCTAACAGTATCCATTCTAACAATATCCAGTATCCATTCTAACTGTATCCATTCTAACGGTATCAATTCTAACATTATCCATTCTAACAGTACCCACTCTAACAGTATCCATTCCAACAGTACCCATTCTAACAGTATCCATTCTAACAGTACACATTCTAACAGTACCCATTCTAACAGTATCCAGTATCCACCCTAACAATATCCATTCTAACAGTATCCATTCTAACAGTACCCATTCTTACAGTATCCATTCTAACAGTAACCATTCTAACAGTACCCATTCTAACAGTATCCAGTATCCACCCTAACAATATCCATTCTAACAGTATCCATTCTAACAGTATCCATTCTAACAGTACCCATTCTAACAGTATCCATTCTAACATTATCCATTCTAAAAGTATCCATTCTAACAGTAACCATTCTAACAGTATCCATTCTAACAGTATCCATTCTAACAGTACCCATTCTAACAGTATCCATTCTAACAGTAACCATTCTAACAGTACCCATTCTAACAGTATCCAGTATCCACCCTAACAATATCCATTCTAACAGTATCCATTCTAACAGTACCCATTCTTACAGTATCCATTCTAACAGTATCCATTCTAACAGTACCCATTCTAACAGTACCCATTCTAACTACCCATTCTAGCAGTATCCATTCTATCAGTATCCATTCTAACAGTATCCATTCTAACAGTAGCCAGTATCCATTCTAACAATATCCATTCTAACAGTATCCATTCTAACAGTATCCATTCTAACTACCCATTCTAACAGTATCCATTCTAACAGTATCCATTCTAACAGTATCCAGTATCCATTCTAACAGTATCCATTTGAACAGTATCTATTCTAAAAGTATCCATTCTAACAGTATCCATTCTAACAATATCCAGTATCCATTCTAACTGTATCCATTCTAACGGTATCAATTCTAACATTATCCATTCTAACAGTACCCACTCTAACAGTATCCATTCCAACAGTACCCATTCTAACAGTATCCATTCTAACAGTACCCATTCTAACAGTACCCATTCTAACAGTATCCAGTATCCACCCTAACAATATCCATTCTAACAGTATCCATTCTAACAGTACCCATTCTTACAGTATCCATTCTAACAGTAACCATTCTAACAGTACCCATTCTAACAGTATCCAGTATCCACCCTAACAATATCCATTCTAACAGTATCCATTCTAACAGTACCCATTCTTACAGTATCCATTCTAACAGTATCCATTCTAACAGTACCCATTCTAACAGTATCCATTCTATCAGTATCCACTCTAACAGTATCCATTCTAACAGTATCCATTCTAACAGTATCCATTCTAACAGTTTCCTTTCTAACAGTACCCATTCTAACAGTATCCATTCTAACAGTATCCAGTATCCATTCTAACAGTATCCATTCGAACAGTATCCATTCTAAAAGTATCCATTCTAACAGTATCCATTCTAACAATATCCAGTGTCCATTCTAACAGTATCCATTCTAACAGTACCCATTCTAACAGTATCCATTCTAACATTATCCATTCTAAAAGTATCCATTCTAACAGTAACCATTCTAACAGTATCCATTCTAACAGTATCCAGTATCCATTCTAACAGTATCCATTCGAACAGTATCCATTCTAAAAGTATCCATTCTAACAGTATCCATTCTAACAATATCCAGTGTCCATTCTAACAGTATCCATTCTAACAGTACCCATTCTAACAGTATCCATTCTAACATTATCCATTCTAAAAGTATCCATTCTAACAGTAACCATTCTAACAGTATCCATTCTAACAGTATACATTCTAACAGTACCCATTTTAACAGTATCCATTTTAACAGTATCCATTCTAACAGTATCCATTTTAACAGTATCCATTCTAACAGTATCCATTCTAAAAGTATCCATTCTAACAGTATCCATTCTAACAGTATCCATTCTAACTACCCATTCTAACAGTATCCATTCTAACAGTATCCATTCTAATAGTATCCATTCTAACAGTATCCATTCTAAAAGTATCCATTCTAACAGTATCCATTCTAACAGTATACATTCTAACAGTACCCATTCTAACAGTATCCATTCTAAAAGTATCCATTCTAACAGTATCCATTCTAACAGTATACATTCTAACAGTATCCATTCTAACTACCCATTCTAACAGTATCCATTCTATCAGTATCCATTCTATCAGTATCCATTCTAACAGTATCCATTCTAACAGTATCCATTCTAACAGTATCCATTCTAACAGTACCCATTCTAACAGTACCCATTCTAACAGTACCCATTCTAACAATATCCATTCTAACTGTATCCATTCTAACAGTACCCATTCTAACAGTATCCATTCTAACAGTACCCATTCTAACAGTATCCATTCTAACAGTAACCATTCTAACAGTACCCATTCTAACAGTATCCAGTATCCACCCTAACAATATCCATTCTAAAAGTATCCATTCTAACAGTACCCATTCTTACAGTATCCATTCTAACAGTATCCCTTCTAACAGTACCCATTCTAACAGTACCCATTCTAACTACCCATTATAACAGTATCCATTCTATCAGTATCCATTCTAACAGTATCCATTCTAACAGTACCCATTCTAACAGTACCCATTCTAACAGTACCCATTCTAACAATACCCATTCTAACAATATCCATTCTAACAGTATCCATTCTAACAGTATCCATTCTAAAAGTATCCCTTCTAACAGTATCCATTCTAACTACCCATTCTAACAGTATCCATTCTAACAGTATCCATTCTAACAGTATCCAGTATCCATTCTAACAGTATCCATTCGAACAGTATCTATTCTAAAAGTATCCATTCTAACAATATCCATTCTAACAATATCCAGTATCCATTCTAACGGTATCCATTCTAACGGTATCCATTCTAACAGTATCCATTCTAACTACCCATTCCAACACTACCCATTCTAACAGTACCCATTCTAACAGTACCCATTCTAATAGTATCCATTCTAACAGTACCCATTCTAACAGTATCCATTTTAACAGTATCCATTCTAAAAGTATCCATTCTAACAGTACCCATTCTAACAATATCCATTCTAACTGTATCCATTCTAACAGTACCCATTCTAACAGTATCCATTCTACCAGTACCCATTCTAACAGTATCCATTCTAACAGTACCCATTCTAACAGTATCCATTCTAACAGTAACCATTCTAACAGTACCCATTCTAACAGTATCCAGTATCCACCCTAACAATATCCATTCTAACAGTATCCATTCTAACAGTACCCATTCTTACAGTATCTATTCTAACAGTATCCATTCTAACAGTACCCATTCTAACAGTACCCATTCTAACTACCCATTCTAGCAGTATCCATTCTATCAGTATCCATTCTAATAGTATCCATTCTAACAGTAGCCAGTATCCATTCTAACAATATCCATTCTAACAGTATCCATTCTAACAGTATCCATTCTAACTACCCATTCTAACAGTATCCATTCTAACAGTATCCATTCTAACAGTATCCAGTATCCATCCTAACAGCATCCATTCGAACAGTATCTATTCTAAAAGTATCCATTCTAACAATATCCATTCTAACAATATCCAGTATCCATTCTAACGGTATCCATTCTAACGGTATCCATTCTAACAGTATCCATTCTAACTACCCATTCCAACACTACCCATTCTAACAGTACCCATTCTAACAGTACCCATTCTAATAGTATCCATTCTAACAGTACCCATTCCAACAGTATCCATTCTAACAGTATCCATTCTAAAAGTATCCATTCTAACAGTATCCATTCTAACAGTATACATTCTAACAGTACCCATTCTAACAGTATCCATTCTAAAAGTATCCATTCTAACAGTATCCATTCTAACAGTATCCATTCTAACAGTATCCATTCTAAAAGTATCCATTCTAACAGTACCCATTCTAACAGTATCCATTCTAACAGTATCCATTCTAAAAGTATCCATTCTAACAGTATCCATTCTAACTACCCATTCTAACAGTATCCATTCTAACAGTATCCATTCTAACAGTATCCAGTATCCATTCTAACAGTATCCATTTGAACAGTATCTATTCTAAAAGTATCCATTCTAACAGTATCCATTCTAACAATATCCAGTATCCATTCTAACTGTATCCATTCTAACGGTATCCATTCTAACAGTATCCATTCTAACAGTACCCACTCTAACAGTATCCATTCCAACAGTACCCATTCTAACAGTATCCATTCTAACAGTACCCATTCTAACAGTACCCATTCTAACAGTATCCAGTATCCACCCTAACAATATCCATTCTAACAGTATCCATTCTAACAGTACCCATTCTTACAGTATCCAGTATCCACCCTAACACTATCCATTCTAACAGTATCCATTCTAACAGTACCCATTCTTACAGTATCCATTCTAACAGTATCCATTCTAACAGTACCCATTCTAACTACCCATTCTAACAGTATCCATTCTATCAGTATCCATTCTAACAGTATCCATTCTAACAGTATCCATTCTAACAGTACCCATTCTAACAGTACCCATTCTAACAGTACCCATTCTAACTGTATCCATTCTAACAGTACCCATTCTAACAGTATCCAGTATCCATTCTAACAGTATCCATTCGAACAGTATCTATTCTAAAAGTATCCATTCTAACAATATCCATTCTAACAATATCCAGTATCCATTCTAACGGTATCCATTCTAACGGTATCCATTCTAACAGTATCCATTCTAACTACCCATTCCAACACTACCCATTCTAACAGTACCCATTCTAACAGTACCCATTCTAATAGTATCCATTCTAACAGTACCCATTCTAACAGTATCCATTTTAACAGTATCCATTCTAAAAGTATCCATTCTAACAGTACCCATTCTAACAATATCCATTCTAACTGTATCCATTCTAACAGTACCCATTCTAACAGTATCCATTCTACCAGTACCCATTCTAACAGTATCCATTCTAACAGTACCCATTCTAACAGTATCCATTCTAACAGTAACCATTCTAACAGTACCCATTCTAACAGTATCCAGTATCCACCCTAACAATATCCATTCTAACAGTATCCATTCTAACAGTACCCATTCTTACAGTATCTATTCTAACAGTATCCATTCTAACAGTACCCATTCTAACAGTACCCATTCTAACTACCCATTCTAGCAGTATCCATTCTATCAGTATCCATTCTAATAGTATCCATTCTAACAGTAGCCAGTATCCATTCTAACAATATCCATTCTAACAGTATCCATTCTAACAGTATCCATTCTAACTACCCATTCTAACAGTATCCATTCTAACAGTATCCATTCTAACAGTATCCAGTATCCATCCTAACAGCATCCATTCGAACAGTATCTATTCTAAAAGTATCCATTCTAACAATATCCATTCTAACAATATCCAGTATCCATTCTAACGGTATCCATTCTAACGGTATCCATTCTAACAGTATCCATTCTAACAGTATCCAGTAACCATCCTAACAGCATCCATTCGAACAGTATCTATTCTAAAAGTATCCATTCTAACAATATCCATTCTAACAATATCCAGTATCCATTCTAACGGTATCCATTCTAACGGTATCCATTCTAACAGTATCCATTCTAACTACCCATTCCAACACTACCCATTCTAACAGTACCCATTCTAACAGTACCCATTCTAATAGTATCCATTCTAACAGTACCCATTCCAACAGTATCCATTCTAACAGTATCCATTCTAAAAGTATCCATTCTAACAGTATCCATTCTAACAGTATACATTCTAACAGTACCCATTCTAACAGTATCCATTCTAAAAGTATCCATTCTAACAGTATCCATTCTAACAGTATCCATTCTAACAGTATCCATTCTAAAAGTATCCATTCTAACAGTACCCATTCTAACAGTATCCATTCTAACAGTATCCATTCTAAAAGTATCCATTCTAACAGTATCCATTCTAACTACCCATTCTAACAGTATCCATTCTAACAGTATCCATTCTAACAGTATCCAGTATCCATTCTAACAGTATCCATTTGAACAGTATCTATTCTAAAAGTATCCATTCTAACAGTATCCATTCTAACAATATCCAGTATCCATTCTAACTGTATCCATTCTAACGGTATCCATTCTAACAGTATCCATTCTAACAGTACCCACTCTAACAGTATCCATTCCAACAGTACCCATTCTAACAGTATCCATTCTAACAGTACCCATTCTAACAGTACCCATTCTAACAGTATCCAGTATCCACCCTAACAATATCCATTCTAACAGTATCCATTCTAACAGTTCCCATTCTTACAGTATCCAGTATCCACCCTAACACTATCCATTCTAACAGTATCCATTCTAACAGTACCCATTCTTACAGTATCCATTCTAACAGTATCCATTCTAACAGTACCCATTCTAACTACCCATTCTAACAGTATCCATTCTATCAGTATCCATTCTAACAGTATCCATTCTAACAGTACCCATTCTAACAGTACCCATTCTAACAGTACCCATTCTAACAATATCCATTCTAACTGTATCCATTCTAACAGTACCCATTCTAACAGTATCCATTCTAACAGTACCCATTCTAACAGTATCCATTCTAACAGTAACCATTCTAACAGTACCCATTCTAACAGTATCCAGTATCCACCCTAACAATATCCATTCTAAAAGTATCCATTCTAACAGTACCCATTCTTACAGTATCCATTCTAACAGTATCCCTTCTAACAGTACCCATTCTAACAGTACCCATTCTAACTACCCATTATAACAGTATCCATTCTATCAGTATCCATTCTAAC
Source organism: Oncorhynchus mykiss (assembly GCF_057628025.1). Lineage (NCBI taxonomy): Eukaryota > Metazoa > Chordata > Actinopteri > Salmoniformes > Salmonidae > Oncorhynchus > Oncorhynchus mykiss. The sequence continues at coordinate 6,252,090 of NC_143026.1, read as the reverse complement.
AGTATCCATTCTAACAGTACCCATTCTAACAGTACCCATTCTAACAGTACCCATTCTAACAATACCCATTCTAACAATATCCATTCTAACAGTATCCATTCTAACAGTATCCATTCTAAAAGTATCCCTTCTAACAGTATCCATTCTAACTACCCATTCTAACAGTATCCATTCTAACAGTATCCATTCTAACAGTATCCAGTATCCATTCTAACAGTATCCATTCGAACAGTATCTATTCTAAAAGTATCCATTCTAACAATATCCATTCTAACAATATCCAGTATCCATTCTAACGGTATCCATTCTAACGGTATCCATTCTAACAGTATCCATTCTAACTACCCATTCCAACACTACCCATTCTAACAGTACCCATTCTAACAGTACCCATTCTAATAGTATCCATTCTAACAGTACCCATTCTAACAGTATCCATTTTAACAGTATCCATTCTAAAAGTATCCATTCTAACAGTACCCATTCTAACAATATCCATTCTAACTGTATCCATTCTAACAGTACCCATTCTAACAGTATCCATTCTACCAGTACCCATTCTAACAGTATCCATTCTAACAGTACCCATTCTAACAGTATCCATTCTAACAGTAACCATTCTAACAGTACCCATTCTAACAGTATCCAGTATCCACCCTAACAATATCCATTCTAACAGTATCCATTCTAACAGTACCCATTCTTACAGTATCTATTCTAACAGTATCCATTCTAACAGTACCCATTCTAACAGTACCCATTCTAACTACCCATTCTAGCAGTATCCATTCTATCAGTATCCATTCTAATAGTATCCATTCTAACAGTAGCCAGTATCCATTCTAACAATATCCATTCTAACAGTATCCATTCTAACAGTATCCATTCTAACTACCCATTCTAACAGTATCCATTCTAACAGTATCCATTCTAACAGTATCCAGTATCCATCCTAACAGCATCCATTCGAACAGTATCTATTCTAAAAGTATCCATTCTAACAATATCCATTCTAACAATATCCAGTATCCATTCTAACGGTATCCATTCTAACGGTATCCATTCTAACAGTATCCATTCTAACTACCCATTCCAACACTACCCATTCTAACAGTACCCATTCTAACAGTACCCATTCTAATAGTATCCATTCTAACAGTACCCATTCCAACAGTATCCATTCTAACAGTATCCATTCTAAAAGTATCCATTCTAACAGTATCCATTCTAACAGTATACATTCTAACAGTACCCATTCTAACAGTATCCATTCTAAAAGTATCCATTCTAACAGTATCCATTCTAACAGTATCCATTCTAACAGTATCCATTCTAAAAGTATCCATTCTAACAGTACCCATTCTAACAGTATCCATTCTAACAGTATCCATTCTAAAAGTATCCATTCTAACAGTATCCATTCTAACTACCCATTCTAACAGTATCCATTCTAACAGTATCCATTCTAACAGTATCCAGTATCCATTCTAACAGTATCCATTTGAACAGTATCTATTCTAAAAGTATCCATTCTAACAGTATCCATTCTAACAATATCCAGTATCCATTCTAACTGTATCCATTCTAACGGTATCCATTCTAACAGTATCCATTCTAACAGTACCCACTCTAACAGTATCCATTCCAACAGTACCCATTCTAACAGTATCCATTCTAACAGTACCCATTCTAACAGTACCCATTCTAACAGTATCCAGTATCCACCCTAACAATATCCATTCTAACAGTATCCATTCTAACAGTTCCCATTCTTACAGTATCCAGTATCCACCCTAACACTATCCATTCTAACAGTATCCATTCTAACAGTACCCATTCTTACAGTATCCATTCTAACAGTATCCATTCTAACAGTACCCATTCTAACTACCCATTCTAACAGTATCCATTCTATCAGTATCCATTCTAACAGTATCCATTCTAACAGTACCCATTCTAACAGTACCCATTCTAACAGTACCCATTCTAACAATATCCATTCTAACTGTATCCATTCTAACAGTACCCATTCTAACAGTATCCATTCTAACAGTACCCATTCTAACAGTATCCATTCTAACAGTAACCATTCTAACAGTACCCATTCTAACAGTATCCAGTATCCACCCTAACAATATCCATTCTAAAAGTATCCATTCTAACAGTACCCATTCTTACAGTATCCATTCTAACAGTATCCCTTCTAACAGTACCCATTCTAACAGTACCCATTCTAACTACCCATTATAACAGTATCCATTCTATCAGTATCCATTCTAACAGTATCCATTCTAACAGTACCCATTCTAACAGTACCCATTCTAACAGTACCCATTCTAACAATACCCATTCTAACAATATCCATTCTAACAGTATCCATTCTAACAGTATCCATTCTAAAAGTATCCCTTCTAACAGTATCCATTCTAACTACCCATTCTAACAGTATCCATTCTAACAGTATCCATTCTAACAGTATCCAGTATCCATTCTAACAGTATCCATTCGAACAGTATCTATTCTAAAAGTATCCATTCTAACAATATCCATTCTAACAATATCCAGTATCCATTCTAACGGTATCCATTCTAACGGTATCCATTCTAACAGTATCCATTCTAACTACCCATTCCAACACTACCCATTCTAACAGTACCCATTCTAACAGTACCCATTCTAATAGTATCCATTCTAACAGTACCCATTCTAACAGTATCCATTTTAACAGTATCCATTCTAAAAGTATCCATTCTAACAGTACCCATTCTAACAATATCCATTCTAACTGTATCCATTCTAACAGTACCCATTCTAACAGTATCCATTCTACCAGTACCCATTCTAACAGTATCCATTCTAACAGTACCCATTCTAACAGTATCCATTCTAACAGTAACCATTCTAACAGTACCCATTCTAACAGTATCCAGTATCCACCCTAACAATATCCATTCTAACAGTATCCATTCTAACAGTACCCATTCTTACAGTATCTATTCTAACAGTATCCATTCTAACAGTACCCATTCTAACAGTACCCATTCTAACTACCCATTCTAGCAGTATCCATTCTATCAGTATCCATTCTAATAGTATCCATTCTAACAGTAGCCAGTATCCATTCTAACAATATCCATTCTAACAGTATCCATTCTAACAGTATCCATTCTAACTACCCATTCTAACAGTATCCATTCTAACAGTATCCATTCTAACAGTATCCAGTATCCATCCTAACAGCATCCATTCGAACAGTATCTATTCTAAAAGTATCCATTCTAACAATATCCATTCTAACAATATCCAGTATCCATTCTAACGGTATCCATTCTAACGGTATCCATTCTAACAGTATCCATTCTAACTACCCATTCCAACACTACCCATTCTAACAGTACCCATTCTAACAGTACCCATTCTAATAGTATCCATTCTAACAGTACCCATTCCAACAGTATCCATTCTAACAGTATCCATTCTAAAAGTATCCATTCTAACAGTATCCATTCTAACAGTATACATTCTAACAGTACCCATTCTAACAGTATCCATTCTAAAAGTATCCATTCTAACAGTATCCATTCTAACAGTATCCATTCTAACAGTATCCATTCTAAAAGTATCCATTCTAACAGTACCCATTCTAACAGTATCCATTCTAACAGTATCCATTCTAAAAGTATCCATTCTAACAGTATCCATTCTAACTACCCATTCTAACAGTATCCATTCTAACAGTATCCATTCTAACAGTATCCAGTATCCATTCTAACAGTATCCATTTGAACAGTATCTATTCTAAAAGTATCCATTCTAACAGTATCCATTCTAACAATATCCAGTATCCATTCTAACTGTATCCATTCTAACGGTATCCATTCTAACAGTATCCATTCTAACAGTACCCACTCTAACAGTATCCATTCCAACAGTACCCATTCTAACAGTATCCATTCTAACAGTACCCATTCTAACAGTACCCATTCTAACAGTATCCAGTATCCACCCTAACAATATCCATTCTAACAGTATCCATTCTAACAGTACCCATTCTTACAGTATCCAGTATCCACCCTAACACTATCCATTCTAACAGTATCCATTCTAACAGTACCCATTCTTACAGTATCCATTCTAACAGTATCCATTCTAACAGTACCCATTCTAACTACCCATTCTAACAGTATCCATTCTATCAGTATCCATTCTAACAGTATCCATTCTAACAGTATCCATTCTAACAGTACCCATTCTAACAGTACCCATTCTAACAGTACCCATTCTAACTGTATCCATTCTAACAGTACCCATTCTAACAGTATCCAGTATCCATTCTAACAGTATCCATTCGAACAGTATCTATTCTAAAAGTATCCATTCTAACAATATCCATTCTAACAATATCCAGTATCCATTCTAACGGTATCCATTCTAACGGTATCCATTCTAACAGTATCCATTCTAACTACCCATTCCAACACTACCCATTCTAACAGTACCCATTCTAACAGTACCCATTCTAATAGTATCCATTCTAACAGTACCCATTCTAACAGTATCCATTTTAACAGTATCCATTCTAAAAGTATCCATTCTAACAGTACCCATTCTAACAATATCCATTCTAACTGTATCCATTCTAACAGTACCCATTCTAACAGTATCCATTCTACCAGTACCCATTCTAACAGTATCCATTCTAACAGTACCCATTCTAACAGTATCCATTCTAACAGTAACCATTCTAACAGTACCCATTCTAACATTATCCAGTATCCACCCTAACAATATCCATTCTAACAGTATCCATTCTAACAGTACCCATTCTTACAGTATCTATTCTAACAGTATCCATTCTAACAGTACCCATTCTAACAGTACCCATTCTAACTACCCATTCTAGCAGTATCCATTCTATCAGTATCCATTCTAATAGTATCCATTCTAACAGTAGCCAGTATCCATTCTAACAATATCCATTCTAACAGTATCCATTCTAACAGTATCCATTCTAACTACCCATTCTAACAGTATCCATTCTAACAGTATCCATTCTAACAGTATCCAGTATCCATCCTAACAGCATCCATTCGAACAGTATCTATTCTAAAAGTATCCATTCTAACAATATCCATTCTAACAATATCCAGTATCCATTCTAACGGTATCCATTCTAACGGTATCCATTCTAACAGTATCCATTCTAACTACCCATTCCAACACTACCCATTCTAACAGTACCCATTCTAACAGTACCCATTCTAATAGTATCCATTCTAACAGTACCCATTCCAACAGTATCCATTCTAACAGTATCCATTCTAAAAGTATCCATTCTAACAGTATCCATTCTAACAGTATACATTCTAACAGTACCCATTCTAACAGTATCCATTCTAAAAGTATCCATTCTAACAGTATCCATTCTAACAGTATCCATTCTAACAGTATCCATTCTAAAAGTATCCATTCTAACAGTACCCATTCTAACAGTATCCATTCTAACAGTATCCATTCTAAAAGTATCCATTCTAACAGTATCCATTCTAACTACCCATTCTAACAGTATCCATTCTAACAGTATCCATTCTAACAGTATCCAGTATCCATTCTAACAGTATCCATTTGAACAGTATCTATTCTAAAAGTATCCATTCTAACAGTATCCATTCTAACAATATCCAGTATCCATTCTAACTGTATCCATTCTAACGGTATCCATTCTAACAGTATCCAGTATCCACCCTAACAATATCCATTCTAACAGTATCCATTCTAACAGTACCCATTCTTACAGTATCCAGTATCCACCCTAACACTATCCATTCTAACAGTATCCATTCTAACAGTACCCATTCTTACAGTATCCATTCTAACAGTATCCATTCTAACAGTACCCATTCTAACTACCCATTCTAACAGTATCCATTCTATCAGTATCCATTCTAACAGTATCCATTCTAACAGTATCCATTCTAACAGTACCCATTCTAACAGTACCCATTCTAACAGTACCCATTCTAACTGTATCCATTCTAACAGTACCCATTCTAACAGTATCCATTCTAACTACCCATTCTAACAGTATCCATTCTAACAGTATCCATTCTAACAGTATCCAGTATCCATTCTAACAGTATCCATTTGAACAGTATCTATTCTAAAAGTATCCATTCTAACAGTATCCATTCTAACAATATCCAGTATCCATTCTAACTGTATCCATTCTAACGGTATCAATTCTAACATTATCCATTCTAACAGTACCCACTCTAACAGTATCCATTCCAACAGTACCCATTCTAACAGTATCCATTCTAACAGTACCCATTCTAACAGTACCCATTCTAACAGTATCCAGTATCCACCCTAACAATATCCATTCTAACAGTATCCATTCTAACAGTACCCATTCTTACAGTATCCATTCTAACAGTAACCATTCTAACAGTACCCATTCTAACAGTATCCAGTATCCACCCTAACAATATCCATTCTAACAGTATCCATTCTAACAGTACCCATTCTTACAGTATCCATTCTAACAGTATCCATTCTAACAGTACCCATTCTAACAGTATCCATTCTATCAGTATCCACTCTAACAGTATCCATTCTAACAGTATCCATTCTAACAGTATCCATTCTAACAGTTTCCTTTCTAACAGTACCCATTCTAACAGTATCCATTCTAACAGTATCCAGTATCCATTCTAACAGTATCCATTCGAACAGTATCCATTCTAAAAGTATCCATTCTAACAGTATCCATTCTAACAATATCCAGTGTCCATTCTAACAGTATCCATTCTAACAGTACCCATTCTAACAGTATCCATTCTAACATTATCCATTCTAAAAGTATCCATTCTAACAGTAACCATTCTAACAGTATCCATTCTAACAGTATCCAGTATCCATTCTAACAGTATCCATTCGAACAGTATCCATTCTAAAAGTATCCATTCTAACAGTATCCATTCTAACAATATCCAGTGTCCATTCTAACAGTATCCATTCTAACAGTACCCATTCTAACAGTATCCATTCTAACATTATCCATTCTAAAAGTATCCATTCTAACAGTAACCATTCTAACAGTATCCATTCTAACAGTATACATTCTAACAGTACCCATTTTAACAGTATCCATTTTAACAGTATCCATTCTAACAGTATCCATTTTAACAGTATCCATTCTAACAGTATCCATTCTAAAAGTATCCATTCTAACAGTATCCATTCTAACAGTATCCATTCTAACTACCCATTCTAACAGTATCCATTCTAACAGTATCCATTCTAATAGTATCCATTCTAACAGTATCCATTCTAAAAGTATCCATTCTAACAGTATCCATTCTAACAGTATACATTCTAACAGTACCCATTCTAACAGTATCCATTCTAAAAGTATCCATTCTAACAGTATCCATTCTAACAGTATACATTCTAACAGTATCCATTCTAACTACCCATTCTAACAGTATCCATTCTATCAGTATCCATTCTATCAGTATCCATTCTAACAGTATCCATTCTAACAGTATCCATTCTAACAGTATCCATTCTAACAGTACCCATTCTAACAGTACCCATTCTAACAGTACCCATTCTAACAATATCCATTCTAACTGTATCCATTCTAACAGTACCCATTCTAACAGTATCCATTCTAACAGTACCCATTCTAACAGTATCCATTCTAACAGTAACCATTCTAACAGTACCCATTCTAACAGTATCCAGTATCCACCCTAACAATATCCATTCTAAAAGTATCCATTCTAACAGTACCCATTCTTACAGTATCCATTCTAACAGTATCCATTCTAACAGTACCCATTCTAACAGTACCCATTCTAACTACCCATTATAACAGTATCCATTCTATCAGTATCCATTCTAACAGTATCCATTCTAACAGTACCCATTCTAACAGTACCCATTCTAACAGTACCCATTCTAACAATACCCATTCTAACAATATCCATTCTAACAGTATCCATTCTAACAGTATCCATTCTAAAAGTATCCCTTCTAACAGTATCCATTCTAACTACCCATTCTAACAGTATCCATTCTAACAGTATCCATTCTAACAGTATCCAGTATCCATTCTAACAGTATCCATTCGAACAGTATCTATTCTAAAAGTATCCATTCTAACAATATCCATTCTAACAATATCCAGTATCCATTCTAACGGTATCCATTCTAACGGTATCCATTCTAACAGTATCCATTCTAACTACCCATTCCAACACTACCCATTCTAACAGTACCCATTCTAACAGTACCCATTCTAATAGTATCCATTCTAACAGTACCCATTCTAACAGTATCCATTTTAACAGTATCCATTCTAAAAGTATCCATTCTAACAGTACCCATTCTAACAATATCCATTCTAACTGTATCCATTCTAACAGTACCCATTCTAACAGTATCCATTCTACCAGTACCCATTCTAACAGTATCCATTCTAACAGTACCCATTCTAACAGTATCCATTCTAACAGTAACCATTCTAACAGTACCCATTCTAACAGTATCCAGTATCCACCCTAACAATATCCATTCTAACAGTATCCATTCTAACAGTACCCATTCTTACAGTATCTATTCTAACAGTATCCATTCTAACAGTACCCATTCTAACAGTACCCATTCTAACTACCCATTCTAGCAGTATCCATTCTATCAGTATCCATTCTAATAGTATCCATTCTAACAGTAGCCAGTATCCATTCTAACAATATCCATTCTAACAGTATCCATTCTAACAGTATCCATTCTAACTACCCATTCTAACAGTATCCATTCTAACAGTATCCATTCTAACAGTATCCAGTATCCATCCTAACAGCATCCATTCGAACAGTATCTATTCTAAAAGTATCCATTCTAACAATATCCATTCTAACAATATCCAGTATTCATTCTAACGGTATCCATTCTAACGGTATCCATTCTAACAGTATCCATTCTAACTACCCATTCCAACACTACCCATTCTAACAGTACCCATTCTAACAGTACCCATTCTAATAGTATCCATTCTAACAGTACCCATTCCAACAGTATCCATTCTAACAGTATCCATTCTAAAAGTATCCATTCTAACAGTATCCATTCTAACAGTATACATTCTAACAGTACCCATTCTAACAGTATCCATTCTAAAAGTATCCATTCTAACAGTATCCATTCTAACAGTATCCATTCTAACAGTATCCATTCTAAAAGTATCCATTCTAACAGTACCCATTCTAACAGTATCCATTCTAACAGTATCCATTCTAAAAGTATCCATTCTAACAGTATCCATTCTAACTACCCATTCTAACAGTATCCATTCTAACAGTATCCATTCTAACAGTATCCAGTATCCATTCTAACAGTATCCATTTGAACAGTATCTATTCTAAAAGTATCCATTCTAACAGTATCCATTCTAACAATATCCAGTATCCATTCTAACTGTATCCATTCTAACGGTATCCATTCTAACAGTATCCATTCTAACAGTACCCACTCTAACAGTATCCATTCCAACAGTACCCATTCTAACAGTATCCATTCTAACAGTACCCATTCTAACAGTACCCATTCTAACAGTATCCAGTATCCACCCTAACAATATCCATTCTAACAGTACCCATTCTTACAGTATCCAGTATCCACCCTAACACTATCCATTCTAACAGTATCCATTCTAACAGTACCCATTCTTACAGTATCCATTCTAACAGTATCCATTCTAACAGTACCCATTCTAACTACCCATTCTAACAGTATCCATTCTATCAGTATCCATTCTAACAGTATCCATTCTAACAGTATCCATTCTAACAGTACCCATTCTAACAGTACCCATTCTAACAGTACCCATTCTAACTGTATCCATTCTAACAGTACCCATTCTAACAGTATCCATTCTAACAGTACCCATTCTAACAGTATCCATTCTAACTACCCATTCCAACACTACCCATTCTAACAGTACCCATTCTAACAGTACCCATTCTAATAGTATCCATTCTAACAGTACCCATTCTAACAGTATCCATTCTAACAGTATCCATTCTAAAAGTATCCATTCTAACAGTATACATTCTAACAGTACCCATTCTAACAGTATCCATTCTAAAAGTATCCATTCTAACAGTACCCATTCTTACAGTATCCATTCTAACAGTATCCATTCTAACAGTACCCATTCTAACAGTACCCATTCTAAGTACCCATTCTAGCAGTATCCATTCTATCAGTATCCATTCTAACAGTATCCATTCTAACAGTAGCCAGTATCCATTCTAACAATATCCATTCTAACAGTATCCATTCTAACAGTATCCATTCTAACTACCCATTCTAACAGTATCCATTCTAACAGTATCCATTCTAACAGTATCCAGTATCCATCCTAACAGCATCCATTCGAACAGTATCTATTCTAAAAGTATCCATTCTAACAATATCCATTCTAACAATATCCAGTATCCATTCTAACGGTATCCATTCTAACGGTATCCATTCTAACAGTATCCATTGTAACTACCCATTCCAACACTACCCATTCTAACAGTACCCATTCTAACAGTACCCATTCTAATAGTATCCATTCTAACAGTACCCATTCCAACAGTATCCATTCTAACAGTATCCATTCTAAAAGTATCCATTCTAACATTATCCATTCTAACAGTATACATTCTAACAGTACCCATTCTAACAGTATCCATTCTAAAAGTATCCATTCTAACAGTATCCATTCTAACAGTATCCATTCTAACAGTATCCATTCTAAAAGTATCCATTCTAACAGTACCCATTCTAACAGTATCCATTCTAACAGTATCCATTCTAAAAGTATCCATTCTAACAGTATCCATTCTAACTACCCATTCTAACAGTATCCATTCTAACAGTATCCATTCTAACAGTATCCAGTATCCATTCTAACAGTATCCATTTGAACAGTATCTATTCTAAAAGTATCCATTCTAACAGTATCCATTCTAACAATATCCAGTATCCATTCTAACTGTATCCATTCTAACGGTATCCATTCTAACAGTATCCATTCTAACAGTACCCACTCTAACAGTATCCATTCCAACAGTACCCATTCTAACAGTATCCATTCTAACAGTACCCATTCTAACAGTACCCATTCTAACAGTATCCATTCTAACAGTATCCAGTATCCATTCTAACAGTATCCATTTGAACAGTATCTATTCTAAAAGTATCCATTCTAACAGTATCCATTCTAACAATATCCAGTATCCACCCTAACAATATCCAGTCTAACAGTACCCATTCTAACAGTACCCATTCTAACAGTACCCATTCTAACAATATCCATTCTAACTGTATCCATTCTAACAGTACCCATTCTAACAGTATCCATTCTAACAGTACCCATTCTAACAGTATCCATTCTAACTACCCATTCCAACACTACCCATTCTAACAGTACCCATTCTAACTACCCATTATAACAGTATCCATTCTATCAGTATCCATTCTAACAGTATCCATTCTAACAGTAGCCAGTATCCATTCTAACAATATCCATTCTAACAGTATCCATTCTAACAGTATCCATTCTAACAGTACCCATTCTAACAGTACCCATTCTAACAGTACCCATTCTAACAATACCCATTCTAACAATATCCATTCTAACAATATCCATTCTAACAGTATCCATTCTAACAGTACCCATTCTTACAGTATCCAGTATCCACCCTAACAATATCCATTCTAACAGTATCCATTCTAACAGTACCCATTCTTACAGTATCCATTCTAACAGTATCCATTCTAACAGTACCCATTCTAACTACCCATTCTAACAGTATCCATTCTATCAGTATCCATTCTAACAGTACCCATTCTTACAGTATCCATTCTAACAGTATCCATTCTAACAGTACCCATTCTAACAGTACCCATTCTAACTACCCATTATAACAGTATCCATTCTATCAGTATCCATTCTAACAGTATCCATTCTAACAGTAGCCAGTATCCATTCTAACAATATCCATTCTAACAGTATACATTCTAACAGTATCCATTCTAACAGTACCCATTCTAACAGTACCCATTCTAACAGTACCCATTCTAACAATACCCATTCTAACAATATCCATTCTAACAATATCCATTCTAACAGTATCCATTCTAACAGTACCCATTCTTACAGTATCCAGTATCCACCCTAACAATATCCATTCTAACAGTATCCATTCTAACAGTACCCATTCTTACAGTATCCATTCTAACAGTATCCATTCTAACAGTACCCATTCTAACTACCCATTCTAACAGTATCCATTCTATCAGTATCCATTCTAACAGTATCCATTCTAACAGTATCCATTCTAACAGTATCCATTCTAACAGTACCCATTCTAACAGTACCCATTCTAACAGTACCCATTCTAAAAGTATCCCTTCTAACAGTATCCATTCTAACAGTACCCATTCTAACAGTATCCATTCTAACAGTACCCATTCTAACAGTATCCATTCTAACTACCCATTCCAACACTACCCATTCTAACAGTACCCATTCTAACAGTACCCATTCTAATAGTATCCATTCTAACAGTACCCATTCTAACAGTATCCATTCCAACAGTATCCATTCTAAAAGTATCCATTCTAACAGTATACATTCTAACAGTACCCATTCTAACAGTATCCATTCTAAAAGTATCCATTCTAACAGTATCCATTCTAACAGTATCCATTCTAACAGTATCCATTCTAACAGTATCCATTCTAAAAGTATCCATTCTAACAGTATCCATTCTAACAGTATCCATTCTAAAAGTATCCATTCTAACAGTATCCATTCTAACAGTATCCATTCTAACAGTATCCATTCTAACTACCCATTCTAACAGTATCCATTCTAACAGCATCCATTCTAACAGTATCCAGTATCCATTCTAACAGTATCCATTTGAACAGTATCTATTCTAAAAGTATCCATTCTAACAGTACCCATTCTTACAGTATCCATTCTAACAGTATCCATTCTAACAGTACCCATTCTAACAGTACCCATTCTAACTACCCATTATAACAGTATCCATTCTATCAGTATCCATTCTAACAGTATCCATTCTAACAGTAGCCAGTATCCATTCTAACAATATCCATTCTAACAATACCCATTCTAACAATATCCATTCTAACAGTATCCATTCTAACAGTATCCATTCTAAAAGTATCCATTCTAACAGTATCCATTCTAACTACCCATTCTAACAGTATCCATTCTAACAGTATCCATTCTAACAGTATCCAGTATCCATTCTAACAGTATCCATTCGAACAGTATCTATTCTAAAAGTATCCATTCTAACAATATCCATTCTAACAATATCCAGTATCCATTCTAACGGTATCCATTCTAACGGTATCCATTCTAACAGTATCCATTCGAACAGTATCTATTCTAAAAGTATCCATTCTAACAATATCCATTCTAACAATATCCAGTATCCATTCTAACGGTATCCATTCTAACGGTATCCATTATAACAGTATCCATTCTAACTACCCATTCCAACACTACCCATTCTAACAATATCCATTCTAACTGTATCCATTCTAACAGTACCCATTCTAACAGTATCCATTCTAACAGTACCCATTCTAACAGTATCCATTCTAACAGTACCCATTCTAACAGTATCCATTCTAACAGTAACCATTCTAACAGTACCCATTCTAACAGTATCCAGTATCCACCCTAACAATATCCATTGTAACAGTATCCATTCTAACAGTACTCATTCTTACAGTATCCATTCTAACAGTATCCATTCTAACAGTACCCATTCTAACAGTACCCATTCTAACTACCCATTCTAGCAGTATCCATTCTATCCGTATCCATTCTAACAGCATCCATTCTAACAGTAGCCAGTATCCATTCTAACAATATCCAATCTAACAGTATCCATTCTAACAGTATCCATTCTAACTACCCATTCTAACAGTATCCATTCTAACAGTATCCATTCTAACAGTATCCAGTATCCATCCTAACAGTATCCATTCGAACAGTATCTATTCTAAAAGTATCCATTCTAACAATATCCATTCTAACAATATCCAGTATCCATTCTAACAGTATCCATTTGAACAGTATCTATTCTAAAAGTATCCATTCTAACAGTATCCATTCTAACAATATCCAGTATCCATTCTAACTGTATCCATTCTAACGGTATCCATTCTAACAGTATCCATTCTAACAGTACCCACTCTAACAGTATCCATTCCAACAGTATCCATTCTAACAGTACCCATTCTAACAGTACCCATTCTAACAGTATCCAGTATCCACCCTAACAATATCCATTCTAACAGTATCCATTCTAACAGTACCCATTCTTACAGTATCCAGTATCCACCCTAACAATATCCATTCTAACAGTATCCATTCTAACAGTACCCATTCTTACAGTATCCATTCTAACAGTATCCATTCTAACAGTACCCATTCTAACTACCCATTCTAACAGTATCCATTCTATCAGTATCCATTCTAACAGTATCCATTCGAACAGTATCTATTCTAAAAGTATCCATTCTAACAATATCCATTCTAACAATATCCAGTATCCATTCTAACGGTATCCATTCTAACGGTATCCATTCTAACAGTATCCATTCTAACTACCCATTCCAACACTACCCATTCTAACAATATCCATTCTAACTGTATCCATTCTAACAGTACCCATTCTAACAGTATCCATTCTAACAGTACCCATTCTAACAGTATCCATTCTAACAGTACCCATTCTAACAGTATCCATTCTAACAGTAACCATTCTAACAGTACCCATTCTAACAGTATCCAGTATCCACCCTAACAATATCCATTCTAACAGTATCCATTCTAACAGTACTCATTCTTACAGTATCCATTCTAACAGTATCCATTCTAACAGTACCCATTCTAACAGTACCCATTCTAACTACCCATTCTAGCAGTATCCATTCTATCCGTATCCATTCTAACAGCATCCATTCTAACAGTAGCCAGTATCCATTCTAACAATATCCAATCTAACAGTATCCATTCTAACAGTATCCATTCTAACTACCCATTCTAACAGTATCCATTCTAACAGTATCCATTCTAACAGTATCCAGTATCCATCCTAACAGTATCCATTCGAACAGTATCTATTCTAAAAGTATCCATTCTAACAATATCCATTCTAACAATATCCAGTATCCATTCTAACAGTATCCATTTGAACAGTATCTATTCTAAAAGTATCCATTCTAACAGTATCCATTCTAACAATATCCAGTATCCATTCTAACTGTATCCATTCTAACGGTATCCATTCTAACAGTATCCATTCTAACAGTACCCACTCTAACAGTATCCATTCCAACAGTATCCATTCTAACAGTACCCATTCTAACAGTACCCATTCTAACAGTATCCAGTATCCACCCTAACAATATCCATTCTAACAGTATCCATTCTAACAGTACCCATTCTTACAGTATCCAGTATCCACCCTAACAATATCCATTCTAACAGTATCCATTCTAACAGTACCCATTCTTACAGTATCCATTCTAACAGTATCCATTCTAACAGTACCCATTCTAACTACCCATTCTAACAGTATCCATTCTATCAGTATCCATTCTAACAGTATCCATTCTAACTACCCATTCCAACACTACCCATTCTAACAGTACCCATTCTAACAGTACCCATTCTAATAGTATCCATTCTAACAGTATCCATTCTAACTACCCATTCTAACAGTATCCATTCTATCAGTATCCATTCTATCAGTATCCATTCTAACAGTATCCATTCTAACAGTATCCATTCTAACAGTATCCATTCTAACAGTACCCATTCTAACAGTACCCATTCTAACAGTACCCATTCTAACAATATCCATTCTAACTGTATCCATTCTAACAGTACCCATTCTAACAGTATCCATTCTAACAGTACCCATTCTAACAGTATCCATTCTAACAGTAACCATTCTAACAGTACCCATTCTAACAGTATCCAGTATCCACCCTAACAATATCCATTCTAAAAGTATCCATTCTAACAGTACCCATTCTTACAGTATCCATTCTAACAGTATCCATTCTAACAGTACCCATTCTAACAGTACCCATTCTAACTACCCATTATAACAGTATCCATTCTATCAGTATCCATTCTAACAGTATCCATTCTAACAGTACCCATTCTAACAGTACCCATTCTAACAGTACCCATTCTAACAATACCCATTCTAACAATATCCATTCTAACAGTATCCATTCTAACAGTATCCATTCTAAAAGTATCCCTTCTAACAGTATCCATTCTAACTACCCATTCTAACAGTATCCATTCTAACAGTATCCATTCTAACAGTATCCAGTATCCATTCTAACAGTATCCATTCGAACAGTATCTATTCTAAAAGTATCCATTCTAACAATATCCATTCTAACAATATCCAGTATCCATTCTAACGGTATCCATTCTAACGGTATCCATTCTAACAGTATCCATTCTAACTACCCATTCCAACACTACCCATTCTAACAGTACCCATTCTAACAGTACCCATTCTAATAGTATCCATTCTAACAGTACCCATTCTAACAGTATCCATTTTAACAGTATCCATTCTAAAAGTATCCATTCTAACAGTACCCATTCTAACAATATCCATTCTAACTGTATCCATTCTAACAGTACCCATTCTAACAGTATCCATTCTACCAGTACCCATTCTAACAGTATCCATTCTAACAGTACCCATTCTAACAGTATCCATTCTAACAGTAACCATTCTAACAGTACCCATTCTAACAGTATCCAGTATCCACCCTAACAATATCCATTCTAACAGTATCCATTCTAACAGTACCCATTCTTACAGTATCTATTCTAACAGTATCCATTCTAACAGTACCCATTCTAACAGTACCCATTCTAACTACCCATTCTAGCAGTATCCATTCTATCAGTATCCATTCTAATAGTATCCATTCTAACAGTAGCCAGTATCCATTCTAACAATATCCATTCTAACAGTATCCATTCTAACAGTATCCATTCTAACTACCCATTCTAACAGTATCCATTCTAACAGTATCCATTCTAACAGTATCCAGTATCCATCCTAACAGCATCCATTCGAACAGTATCTATTCTAAAAGTATCCATTCTAACAATATCCATTCTAACAATATCCAGTATCCATTCTAACGGTATCCATTCTAACGGTATCCATTCTAACAGTATCCATTCTAACTACCCATTCCAACACTACCCATTCTAACAGTACCCATTCTAACAGTACCCATTCTAATAGTATCCATTCTAACAGTACCCATTCCAACAGTATCCATTCTAACAGTATCCATTCTAAAAGTATCCATTCTAACAGTATCCATTCTAACAGTATACATTCTAACAGTACCCATTCTAACAGTATCCATTCTAAAAGTATCCATTCTAACAGTATCCATTCTAACAGTATCCATTCTAACAGTATCCATTCTAAAAGTATCCATTCTAACAGTACCCATTCTAACAGTATCCATTCTAACAGTATCCATTCTAAAAGTATCCATTCTAACAGTATCCATTCTAACTACCCATTCTAACAGTATCCATTCTAACAGTATCCATTCTAACAGTATCCAGTATCCATTCTAACAGTATCCATTTGAACAGTATCTATTCTAAAAGTATCCATTCTAACAGTATCCATTCTAACAATATCCAGTATCCATTCTAACTGTATCCATTCTAACGGTATCCATTCTAACAGTATCCATTCTAACAGTACCCACTCTAACAGTATCCATTCCAACAGTACCCATTCTAACAGTATCCATTCTAACAGTACCCATTCTAACAGTACCCATTCTAACAGTATCCAGTATCCACCCTAACAATATCCATTCTAACAGTATCCATTCTAACAGTACCCATTCTTACAGTATCCAGTATCCACCCTAACACTATCCATTCTAACAGTATCCATTCTAACAGTACCCATTCTTACAGTATCCATTCTAACAGTATCCATTCTAACAGTACCCATTCTAACTACCCATTCTAACAGTATCCATTCTATCAGTATCCATTCTAACAGTATCCATTCTAACAGTATCCATTCTAACAGTACCCATTCTAACAGTACCCATTCTAACAGTACCCATTCTAACAGTACCCATTCTAACTGTATCCATTCTAACAGTACCCATTCTAACAGTATCCATTCTAACAGTACCCATTCTAACAGTATCCATTCTAACTACCCATTCCAACACTACCCATTCTAACAGTACCCATTCTAACAGTACCCATTCTAATAGTATCCATTCTAACAGTACCCATTCTAACAGTATCCATTCTAACAGTATCCATTCTAAAAGTATCCATTCTAACAGTATACATTCTAACAGTACCCATTCTAACAGTATCCATTCTAAAAGTATCCATTCTAACAGTACCCATTCTTACAGTATCCATTCTAACAGTATCCATTCTAACAGTACCCATTCTAATAGTACCCATTCTAAGTACCCATTCTAGCAGTATCCATTCTATCAGTATCCATTCTAACAGTATCCATTCTAACAGTAGCCAGTATCCATTCTAACAATATCCATTCTAACAGTATCCATTCTAACAGTATCCATTCTAACTACCCATTCTAACAGTATCCATTCTAACAGTATCCATTCTAACAGTATCCAGTATCCATCCTAACAGCATCCATTCGAACAGTATCTATTCTAAAAGTATCCATTCTAACAATATCCATTCTAACAATATCCAGTATCCATTCTAACGGTATCCATTCTAACGGTATCCATTCTAACAGTATCCATTGTAACTACCCATTCCAACACTACCCATTCTAACAGTACCCATTCTAACAGTACCCATTCTAATAGTATCCATTCTAACAGTACCCATTCCAACAGTATCCATTCTAACAGTATCCATTCTAAAAGTATCCATTCTAACATTATCCATTCTAACAGTATACATTCTAACAGTACCCATTCTAACAGTATCCATTCTAAAAGTATCCATTCTAACAGTATCCATTCTAACAGTATCCATTCTAACAGTATCCATTCTAAAAGTATCCATTCTAACAGTACCCATTCTAACAGTATCCATTCTAACAGTATCCATTCTAAAAGTATCCATTCTAAAAGTATCCATTCTAACTACCCATTCTAACAGTATCCATTCTAACAGTATCCATTCTAACAGTATCCAGTATCCATTCTAACAGTATCCATTTGAACAGTATCTATTCTAAAAGTATCCATTCTAACAGTATCCATTCTAACAATATCCAGTATCCATTCTAACAGTACCCACTCTAACAGTATCCATTCCAACAGTACCCATTCTAACAGTATCCATTCTAACAGTACCCATTCTAACAGTACCCATTCTAACAGTATCCATTCTAACAGTATCCAGTATCCATTCTAACAGTATCCATTTGAACAGTATCTATTCTAAAAGTATCCATTCTAACAGTATCCATTCTAACAATATCCAGTATCCACCCTAACAATATCCAGTCTAACAGTACCCATTCTAACAGTACCCATTCTAACAGTACCCATTCTAACAATATCCATTCTAACTGTATCCATTCTAACAGTACCCATTCTAACAGTATCCATTCTAACAGTACCCATTCTAACAGTATCCATTCTAACTACCCATTCCAACACTACCCATTCTAACAGTACCCATTCTAACTACCCATTATAACAGTATCCATTCTATCAGTATCCATTCTAACAGTATCCATTCTAACAGTAGCCAGTATCCATTCTAACAATATCCATTCTAACAGTATCCATTCTAACAGTATCCATTCTAACAGTACCCATTCTAACAGTACCCATTCTAACAGTACCCATTCTAACAATACCCATTCTAACAATATCCATTCTAACAATATCCATTCTAACAGTATCCATTCTAACAGTACCCATTCTTACAGTATCCAGTATCCACCCTAACAATATCCATTCTAACAGTATCCATTCTAACAGTACCCATTCTTACAGTATCCATTCTAACAGTATCCATTCTAACAGTACCCATTCTAACTACCCATTCTAACAGTATCCATTCTATCAGTATCCATTCTAACAGTACCCATTCTTACAGTATCCATTCTAACAGTATCCATTCTAACAGTACCCATTCTAACAGTACCCATTCTAACTACCCATTATAACAGTATCCATTCTATCAGTATCCATTCTAACAGTATCCATTCTAACAGTAGCCAGTATCCATTCTAACAATATCCATTCTAACAGTATCCATTCTAACAGTATCCATTCTAACAGTACCCATTCTAACAGTACCCATTCTAACAGTACCCATTCTAACAATACCCATTCTAACAATATCCATTCTAACAATATCCATTCTAACAGTATCCATTCTAACAGTACCCATTCTTACAGTATCCAGTATCCACCCTAACAATATCCATTCTAACAGTATCCATTCTAACAGTACCCATTCTTACAGTATCCATTCTAACAGTATCCATTCTAACAGTACCCATTCTAACTACCCATTCTAACAGTATCCATTCTATCAGTATCCATTCTAACAGTATCCATTCTAACAGTATCCATTCTAACAGTACCCATTCT
The DNA here is from genome assembly GCF_057628025.1 of Oncorhynchus mykiss. Lineage (NCBI taxonomy): Eukaryota > Metazoa > Chordata > Actinopteri > Salmoniformes > Salmonidae > Oncorhynchus > Oncorhynchus mykiss. The sequence goes on along the minus strand of NC_143026.1, from coordinate 6,231,345 downwards.
AACAGTACCCATTCTAACAGTACCCATTCTAACAATATCCATTCTAACTGTATCCATTCTAACAGTACCCATTCTAACAGTATCCATTCTAACAGTACCCATTCTAACAGTATCCATTCTAACTACCCATTCCAACACTACCCATTCTAACAGTACCCATTCTAACAGTACCCATTCTAATAGTATCCATTCTAACAGTACCCATTCTAACAGTATCCATTCTAACAGTATCCATTCTAAAAGTATCCATTCTAACAGTATCCATTCTACCAGTACCCATTCTAACAGTATCCATTCTAACAGTACCCATTCTAACAGTATCCATTCTAACAGTAACCATTCTAACAGTACCCATTCTAACAGTACCCATTCTAATAGTATCCATTCTAACAGTACCCATTCTAACAGTATCCATTCTAACAGTATCCATTCTAAAAGTATCCATTCTAACAGTATACATTCTAACAGTACCCATTCTAACAGTATCCATTCTAAAAGTATCCATTCTAACAGTACCCATTCTTACAGTATCCATTCTAACAGTATCCATTCTAACAGTACCCATTCTAATAGTACCCATTCTAAGTACCCATTCTAGCAGTATCCATTCTATCAGTATCCATTCTAACAGTATCCATTCTAACAGTAGCCAGTATCCATTCTAACAATATCCATTCTAACAGTATCCATTCTAACAGTATCCATTCTAACTACCCATTCTAACAGTATCCATTCTAACAGTATCCATTCTAACAGTATCCAGTATCCATCCTAACAGCATCCATTCGAACAGTATCTATTCTAAAAGTATCCATTCTAACAATATCCATTCTAACAATATCCAGTATCCATTCTAACGGTATCCATTCTAACGGTATCCATTCTAACAGTATCCATTGTAACTACCCATTCCAACACTACCCATTCTAACAGTACCCATTCTAACAGTACCCATTCTAATAGTATCCATTCTAACAGTACCCATTCCAACAGTATCCATTCTAACAGTATCCATTCTAAAAGTATCCATTCTAACATTATCCATTCTAACAGTATACATTCTAACAGTACCCATTCTAACAGTATCCATTCTAAAAGTATCCATTCTAACAGTATCCATTCTAACAGTATCCATTCTAACAGTATCCATTCTAAAAGTATCCATTCTAACAGTACCCATTCTAACAGTATCCATTCTAACAGTATCCATTCTAAAAGTATCCATTCTAAAAGTATCCATTCTAACTACCCATTCTAACAGTATCCATTCTAACAGTATCCATTCTAACAGTATCCAGTATCCATTCTAACAGTATCCATTTGAACAGTATCTATTCTAAAAGTATCCATTCTAACAGTATCCATTCCAGCAATATCCAGTATCCATTCTAACAGTACCCACTCTAACAGTATCCATTCCAACAGTACCCATTCTAACAGTATCCATTCTAACAGTACCCATTCTAACAGTACCCATTCTAACAGTATCCATTCTAACAGTATCCAGTATCCATTCTAACAGTATCCATTTGAACAGTATCTATTCTAAAAGTATCCATTCTAACAGTATCCATTCTAACAATATCCAGTATCCACCCTAACAATATCCAGTCTAACAGTACCCATTCTAACAGTACCCATTCTAACAGTACCCATTCTAACAATATCCATTCTAACTGTATCCATTCTAACAGTACCCATTCTAACAGTATCCATTCTAACAGTACCCATTCTAACAGTATCCATTCTAACTACCCATTCCAACACTACCCATTCTAACAGTACCCATTCTAACTACCCATTATAACAGTATCCATTCTATCAGTATCCATTCTAACAGTATCCATTCTAACAGTAGCCAGTATCCATTCTAACAATATCCATTCTAACAGTATCCATTCTAACAGTATCCATTCTAACAGTACCCATTCTAACAGTACCCATTCTAACAGTACCCATTCTAACAATACCCATTCTAACAATATCCATTCTAACAATATCCATTCTAACAGTATCCATTCTAACAGTACCCATTCTTACAGTATCCAGTATCCACCCTAACAATATCCATTCTAACAGTATCCATTCTAACAGTACCCATTCTTACAGTATCCATTCTAACAGTATCCATTCTAACAGTACCCATTCTAACTACCCATTCTAACAGTATCCATTCTATCAGTATCCATTCTAACAGTACCCATTCTTACAGTATCCATTCTAACAGTATCCATTCTAACAGTACCCATTCTAACAGTACCCATTCTAACTACCCATTATAACAGTATCCATTCTATCAGTATCCATTCTAACAGTATCCATTCTAACAGTAGCCAGTATCCATTCTAACAATATCCATTCTAACAGTATCCATTCTAACAGTATCCATTCTAACAGTACCCATTCTAACAGTACCCATTCTAACAGTACCCATTCTAACAATACCCATTCTAACAATATCCATTCTAACAATATCCATTCTAACAGTATCCATTCTAACAGTACCCATTCTTACAGTATCCAGTATCCACCCTAACAATATCCATTCTAACAGTATCCATTCTAACAGTACCCATTCTTACAGTATCCATTCTAACAGTATCCATTCTAACAGTACCCATTCTAACTACCCATTCTAACAGTATCCATTCTATCAGTATCCATTCTAACAGTATCCATTCTAACAGTATCCATTCTAACAGTACCCATTCTAACAGTACCCATTCTAACAGTACCCATTCTAACAATATCCATTCTAACTGTATCCATTCTAACAGTACCCATTCTAACAGTATCCATTCTAACAGTACCCATTCTAACAGTATCCATTCTAACTACCCATTCCAACACTACCCATTCTAACAGTACCCATTCTAACAGTACCCATTCTAATAGTATCCATTCTAACAGTACCCATTCTAACAGTATCCATTCTAACAGTATCCATTCTAAAAGTATCCATTCTAACAGTATACATTCTAACAGTACCCATTCTAACAGTATCCATTCTAAAAGTATCCATTCTAACAGTATCCATTCTAACAGTATCCATTCTAACAGTATCCATTCTAAAAGTATCCATTCTAACAGTATCCATTCTAACAGTATCCATTCTAACAGTATCCATTCTAAAAGTATCCATTCTAACAGTATCCATTCTAACAGTATCAATTCTAACTACCCATTCTAACAGTATCCATTCTAACAGCATCCATTCTAACAGTATCCAGTATCCATTCTAACAGTATCCATTTGAACAGTATCTATTCTAAAAGTATCCATTCTAACAGTACCCATTCTTACAGTATCCATTCTAACAGTATCCATTCTAACAGTACCCATTCTAACAGTACCCATTCTAACTACCCATTATAACAGTATCCATTCTATCAGTATCCATTCTAACAGTATCCATTCTAACAGTAGCCAGTATCCATTCTAACAATATCCATTCTAACAGTATCCATTCTAACAGTATCCATTCTAACAGTACCCATTCTAACAGTACCCATTCTAACAGTACCCATTCTAACAATACCCATTCTAACAATATCCATTCTAACAGTATCCATTCTAACAGTATCCATTCTAAAAGTATCCATTCTAACAGTATCCATTCTAACTACCCATTCTAACAGTATCCATTCTAACAGTATCCATTCTAACAGTATCCAGTATCCATTCTAACAGTATCCATTCGAACAGTATCTATTCTAAAAGTATCCATTCTAACAATATCCATTCTAACAATATCCAGTATCCATTCTAACGGTATCCATTCTAACGGTATCCATTCTAACAGTATCCATTCTAACTACCCATTCCAACACTACCCATTCTAACAGTACCCATTCTAACAGTACCCATTCTAATAGTATCCATTCTAACAGTACCCATTCTAACAGTATCCATTTTAACAGTATCCATTCTAAAAGTATCCATTCTAACAGTACCCATTCTAACAATATCCATTCTAACTGTATCCATTCTAACAGTACCCATTCTAACAGTATCCATTCTAACAGTATCCATTCTAACAGTACCCATTCTAACAGTATCCATTCTAACAGTACCCATTCTAACAGTATCCATTCTAACAGTAACCATTCTAACAGTACCCATTCTAACAGTATCCAGTATCCACCCTAACAATATCCATTCTAACAGTACCCATTCTAACAGTACCCATTCTAACAATATCCATTCTAACTGTATCCATTCTAACAGTACCCATTCTAACAGTATCCATTCTAACAGTACCCATTCTAACAGTATCCATTCTAACTACCCATTCCAACACTACCCATTCTAACAGTACCCATTCTAACAGTACCCATTCTAATAGTATCCATTCTAACAGTACCCATTCTAACAGTATCCATTCTAACAGTATCCATTCTAAAAGTATCCATTCTAACAGTATACATTCTAACAGTACCCATTCTAACAGTATCCATTCTAAAAGTATCCATTCTAACAGTATCCATTCTAACAGTATCCATTCTAACAGTATCCATTCTAAAAGTATCCATTCTAACAGTATCCATTCTAACAGTATCCATTCTAACAGTATCCATTCTAAAAGTATCCATTCTAACAGTATCCATTCTAACAGTATCCATTCTAACAGTATCAATTCTAACTACCCATTCTAACAGTATCCATTCTAACAGCATCCATTCTAACAGTATCCAGTATCCATTCTAACAGTATCCATTTGAACAGTATCTATTCTAAAAGTATCCATTCTAACAGTACCCATTCTTACAGTATCCATTCTAACAGTATCCATTCTAACAGTACCCATTCTAACAGTACCCATTCTAACTACCCATTATAACAGTATCCATTCTATCAGTATCCATTCTAACAGTATCCATTCTAACAGTAGCCAGTATCCATTCTAACAATATCCATTCTAACAGTATCCATTCTAACAGTATCCATTCTAACAGTACCCATTCTAACAGTACCCATTCTAACAGTACCCATTCTAACAATACCCATTCTAACAATATCCATTCTAACAGTATCCATTCTAACAGTATCCATTCTAAAAGTATCCATTCTAACAGTATCCATTCTAACTACCCATTCTAACAGTATCCATTCTAACAGTATCCATTCTAACAGTATCCAGTATCCATTCTAACAGTATCCATTCGAACAGTATCTATTCTAAAAGTATCCATTCTAACAATATCCATTCTAACAATATCCAGTATCCATTCTAACGGTATCCATTCTAACGGTATCCATTCTAACAGTATCCATTCTAACTACCCATTCCAACACTACCCATTCTAACAGTACCCATTCTAACAGTACCCATTCTAATAGTATCCATTCTAACAGTACCCATTCTAACAGTATCCATTTTAACAGTATCCATTCTAAAAGTATCCATTCTAACAGTACCCATTCTAACAATATCCATTCTAACTGTATCCATTCTAACAGTACCCATTCTAACAGTATCCATTCTAACAGTATCCATTCTAACAGTACCCATTCTAACAGTATCCATTCTAACAGTACCCATTCTAACAGTATCCATTCTAACAGTAACCATTCTAACAGTACCCATTCTAACAGTATCCAGTATCCACCCTAACAATATCCATTCTAACAGTATCCATTCTAACAGTACCCATTCTTACAGTATCCATTCTAACAGTATCCATTCTAACAGTACCCATTCTAACAGTACCCATTCTAACTACCCATTCTAGCAGTATCCATTCTATCAGTATCCATTCTAACAGCATCCATTCTAACAGTAGCCAGTATCCATTCTAACAATATCCATTCTAACAGTATCCATTCTAACAGTATCCATTCTAACTACCCATTCTAACAGTATCCATTCTAACAGTATCCATTCTAACAGTATCCAGTATCCATCCTAACAGTATCCATTCGAACAGTATCTATTCTAAAAGTATCCATTCTAACAATATCCATTCTAACAATATCCAGTATCCATTCTAACAGTATCCATTTGAACAGTATCTATTCTAAAAGTATCCATTCTAACAGTATCCATTCTAACAATATCCAGTATCCATTCTAACTGTATCCATTCTAACGGTATCCATTCTAACAGTATCCATTCTAACAGTACCCACTCTAACAGTATCCATTCCAACAGTATCCATTCTAACAGTACCCATTCTAACAGTACCCATTCTAACAGTATCCAGTATCCACCCTAACAATATCCATTCTAACAGTATCCATTCTAACAGTACCCATTCTTACAGTATCCAGTATCCACCCTAACAATATCCATTCTAACAGTATCCATTCTAACAGTACCCATTCTTACAGTATCCATTCTAACAGTATCCATTCTAACAGTACCCATTCTAACTACCCATTCTAACAGTATCCATTCTATCAGTATCCATTCTAACAGTATCCATTCTAACAGTATCCATTCTAACAGTATCCATTCTAACAGTACCCATTCTAACAGTACCCATTCTAACAGTACCCATTCTAACAATATCCATTCTAACTGTATCCATTCTAACAGTACCCATTCTAACAGTATCCATTCTAACTACCCATTCCAACACTACCCATTCTAACAGTACCCATTCTAACAGTACCCATTCTAACAGTATCCATTCTGACAGTATCCATTCTAAAAGTATCCATTCTAACAGTATACATTCTAACAGTACCCATTCTAACAGTATCCATTCTAAAAGTATCCATTCTAACAGTATCCATTCTAACAGTATCCATTCTAACAGTATCCATTCTAACAGTATCCATTCTAACAGTATCAATTCTAACTACCCATTCTAACAGTATCCATTCTAACAGTATCCATTCTAACAGTATCCAGTATCCATTCTAACAGTATCCATTTGAACAGTATCAATTCTAAAAGTATCCATTCTAACAGTATCCATTCTAACAATATCCAGTATCCATTCTAACTGTATCCATTCTAACGGTATCCATTCTAACAGTATCCATTCTAACAGTACCCACTCTAACAGTATCCATTCCAACAGTACCCATTCTAACAGTATCCATTCTAACAGTACCCATTCTAACAGTACCCATTCTAACAGTATCCAGTATCCACCCTAACAATATCCATTCTAACAGTATCCATTCTAACAGTACCCATTCTTACAGTATCCATTCTAACAGTAACCATTCTAACAGTACCCATTCTAACAGTATCCAGGTTCCACCCTAACAATATCCATTCTAACAGTATCCTATCTAACAGTATCCATTCTAACAGTACCCATTCTAACAGTATCCATTCTAACAGTACCCATTCTAACAGTATCCATTCTAACAGTACCCATTCTAACAGTATCCATTCTAACAGTAACCATTCTAACAGTACCCATTCTAACAGTATCCAGTATCCACCCTAACAATATCCATTCTAACAGTATCCATTCTAACAGTACCCATTCTTACTGTATCCATTCTAACAGTATCCATTCTAACAGTACCCATTCTAACAGTACCCATTCTAACTACCCATTCTAACAGTATCCATTCTATCAGTATCCATTCTAACAGTATCCATTCTAACAGTAGCCAGTATCCATTCTAACAATATCCATTCTAACAGTATCCATTCTAACAGTATCCATTCTAACAGTACCCATTCTAACAGTACCCACTCTAACAGTATCCATTCCAACAGTACCCATTCTAACAGTATCCATTCTAACAGTACCCATTCTAACAGTACCCATTCTAACAGTATCCAGTACCCACCCTAACAATATCCATTCTAACAGTATCCATTCTAACAGTACCCATTCTTACAGTATCCATTCTAACAGTAACCATTCTAACAGTACCCATTCTAACAGTATCCAGTATCCACCCTAACAATATCCATTCTAACAGTATCCTATCTAACAGTATCCATTCTAACAGTACCCATTCTAACAGTATCCATTCTAACAGTACCCATTCTAACAGTATCCATTCTAACAGTACCCATTCTAACAGTATCCATTCTAACAGTAACCATTCTAACAGTACCCATTCTAACAGTATCCAGTATCCACCCTAACAATATCCATTCTAACAGTATCCATTCTAACAGTACCCATTCTTACAGTATCCATTCTAACAGTATCCATTCTAACAGTACCCATTCTAACAGTACCCATTCTAACTACCCATTCTAACAGTATCCATTCTATCAGTATCCATTCTAACAGTATCCATTCTAACAGTAGCCAGTATCCATTCTAACAATATCCATTCTAACAGTATCCATTCTAACAGTATCCATTCTAACATTACCCATTCTAACAGTACCCATTCTAACAGTACCCATTCTAACAATATCCATTCTAACAGTACCCATTCTAACAGTATCCATTCTAATAGTATCCATTCTAAAAGTATCCATTCTAACAGTATCCATTCTAACTACCCATTCTAACAGTATCCATTCTAACAATATCCAGTCTAACAATATCCAGTATCCATTCTAACGGTATCCATTCTAACGGTATCCATTCTAACAGTATCCATTCTAACTACCCATTCCAACACTACCCATTCTAACAGTACCCATTCTAACAGTACCCATTCTAATAGTATCCATTCTAACAGTACCCATTCTAACAGTATCCATTCTAACAGTATCCATTCTAAAAGTATCCATTCTAACAGTATCCATTCTAACAGTATACATTCTAACAGTACCCATTCTAACAGTATCCATTCTAAAAGTATCCATTCTAACAGTATCCATTCTAACAGTATCCATTCTAACAGTATACATTCTAACAGTACCCATTCTAACAGTATCCATTCTAACAGTATCCATTCTAAAAGTATCCATTCTAACAGTATCCATTCTAACAGTATCCATTCTAACAGTATCCATTCTAACTACACATTCTAACAGTATCCATTCTAACAGTATCCATTCTAACAGTATCCAGTATCCATTCTAACAGTATCCATTTGAACAGTATCTATTCTAAAAGTATCCATTCTAACAGTATCCATTCTAACAATATCCAGTATCCATTCTAACTGTATCCATTCTAACGGTATCAATTCTAACAGTATCCATTCTAACAGTATCCATTCTAACAGTATCCATTCTAACAGTATCCATTCTAACAGTATCCATTCTAACAGTATCCATTCTAACAGTATCCATTCTAACAGTATCCATTCTAACTACCCATTCTAACAGTATCCATTCTAACAGTATCCAGTATCCATTCTAACAGTATCCATTTGAACAGTATCTATTCTAAAAGTATCCATTCTAACAGTATCCATTCTAACTGTATCCATTCTAACGGTATCCATTCTAACAGTATCCATTCTAACAGTACCCACTCTAACAGTATCCATTCCAACAGTACCCATTCTAACAGTATCCATTCTATCAGTACCCATTCTAACAGTACCCATTCTAACAGTATCCAGTATCCACCCTAACAATATCAATTCTAACAGTATCCATTCTAACAGTACCCATTCTTACAGTATCCATTCTAACAGTAACCATTCTAACAGTACCCATTCTAACAGTATCCAGTATCCACCCTAACAATATCCATTCTAACAGTATCCATTCTAACAGTACCCATTCTTACAGTATCCATTCTAACAGTATCCATTCTAACAGTACCCATTCTAACTACCCATTCTAACAGTATCCATTCTAATAGTATCCATTCTAAAAGTATCCATGCTAACAGTATCCATTCTAACAGTATCCATTCTAACAGTACCCATTCTAACAGTACCCATTCTAACAGTACCCATTCTAACAATATCCATTCTAACAGTACCCATTCTAACAGTATCCATTCTAATAGTATCCATTCTAAAAGTATCCATTCTAACAGTATCCATTCTAACTACCCATTCTAACAGTATCCATTCTAACAGTATCCATTCTAACAGTATCCAGTATTCATTCTAACAGTATCCATTCGAACAGTATCTATTCTAAAAGTATCCATTCTAACAATATCCATTCTAACAATATCCAGTATCCATTCTAACGGTATCCATTCTAACGGTATCCATTCTAACAGTATCCATTCTAACTACCCATTCCAACACTACCCATTCTAACAGTACCCATTCTAACAGTACCCATTCTAATAGTATCCATTCTAACAGTACCCATTCTAACAGTATCCATTCTAAAAGTATCCATTCTAACAGTATCCATTCTAACAGTATACATTCTAACAGTACCCATTCTAACAGTATCCATTCTAAAAGTATCCATTCTAACAGTATCCATTCTAACAGTATCCATTCTAACAGTATACATTCTAACAGTACCCATTCTAACAGTATCCATTCTAACAGTATCCATTCTAAAAGTATCCATTCTAACAGTATCCATTCTAACAGTATCCATTCTAACAGTATCCATTCTAACTACCCATTCTAACAGTATCCATTCTAACAGTATCCATTCTAACAGTATCCAGTATCCATTCTAACAGTATCCATTTGAACAGTATCTATTCTAAAAGTATCCATTCTAACTGTATCCATTCTAACAATATCCAGTATCCATTCTAACTGTATCCATTCTAACGGTATCAATTCTAACAGTATCCATTCTAACAGTACCCACTCTAACAGTATCCATTCCAACAGTACCCATTCTAACAGTATCCATTCTAACAGTACCCATTCTAACAGTACCCATTCTAACAGTATCCAGTATCCACCCTAACAATATCTATTCTAACAGTATCCATTCTAACAGTACCCATTCTTACAGTATCCATTCTAACAGTAACCATTCTAACAGTACCCATTCTAACAGTATCCAGTATCCACCCTAACAATATCCATTCTAACAGTATCCATTCTAACAGTACCCATTCTTACAGTATCCATTCTAACAGTATCCATTCTAACAGTACCCATTCTAACTACCCATTCTAACAGTATCCATTCTATCAGTATCCATTCTAACAGTATCCATTCTAACAGTATCCATTCTAACAGTATCCATTCTAACAGTACCCATTCTAACAGTACCCATTCTAACAGTACCCATTCTAACAGTACCCATTCTAACTGTATCCATTCTAACAGTACCCATTCTAACAGTATCCATTCTAACAGTACCCATTCTAACAGTATCCATTCTAACTACCCATTCCAACACTACCCATTCTAACAGTACCCATTCTAACAGTACCCATTCTAATAGTATCCATTCTAACAGTTCCCATTCTAACAGTATCCATTCTAACAGTATCCATTCCAGAAGTATCCATTCTAACAGTATCCATTCTAACAGTATACATTCTAACAGTACCCATTCTAACAGTATCCATTCTAAAAGTATCCATTCTAACAGTATCCATTCTAACAGTATCCATTCTAACAGTATACATTCTAACAGTACCCATTCTAACAGTGTCCATTCTAACAGTATCCATTCTAAAAGTATTCATTCTAACAGTATCCATTCTAACAGTATCCATTATAACAGTATCCATTCTAACTACCCATTCTAACAGTATCCATTCTAACAGTATCCAGTATCCATTCTAACAGTATCCATTTGAACAGTATCTATTCTAAAAGTATCCATTCTAACAGTATCCATTCTAACAATATCCAGTATCCATTCTAACTGTATCCATTCTAACGGTATCCATTCTAACAGTATCCATTCTAACAGTACCCACTCTAATAGTATCCATTCTAACAGTATCCATTTGAACAGTATCTATTCTAAAAGTATCCATTCTAACAGTATCCATTCTAACAATATCCAGTATCCATTCTAACTGTATCCATTCTAACGGTATCCATTCTAACAGTATCCATTCTAACAGTACCCACTCTAATAGTATCCATTCCAACAGTACCCATTCTAACAGTATCCATTCTAACACTACCCATTCTTACAGTATCCATTCTAACAGTAACCATTCTAACAGTACCCATTCTAACAGTATCCAGTATCCACCCTAACAATATCCATTCTAACAGTATCCATTCTAACAGTACCCATTCTTACAGTATCCATTCTAACAGTATCCAGTATCCACCCTAACAATATCCATTCTAACAGTATCCATTCTAACAGTACCCATTCTTACAGTATCCATTCTAACAGTATCCATTCTAACAGTACCCATTCTAACAGTACCCATTCTAACTACCCATTCTAACAGTATCCATTCTATCAGTATCCATTCTAACAGTATCCATTCCAACAGTAGCCAGTATCCATTCTAACAATATCCATTCTAACAGTATCCATTCTAACAGTATCCATTCTAACAGTACCCATTCTAACAGTACCCATTCTAACAGTACCCATTCTAACAATACCCATTCTAACAATATCCATTCTAACAGTACCCATTCTAACAGTATCCATTCTAACAGTATCCATTCTAAAAGTATCCATTCTAACAGTAACCATTCTAACAGTATCCATTCTAACAGTATACATTCTAACAGTACCCATTCTAACAGTATCCATTCTAACAGTATCCATTCTAAAAGTATCCATTCTAACAGTATCCATTCTAACAGTATCCATTCTAACAATATCCATTCTAACTACCCATTCTAACAGTATCCATTCTAATCAAAATCAAATCAAATCAAATTTTATTTGTCACATACACATGGTTAGCAGATGTTAATGCGAGTGTAGCGAAATGCTTGTGCTTCTAGTTCCGACAATGCAGTAATAACAAGTAATCTAACTAACAATTCCAAAACTACTGTCTTGTACACAGTGTAAGGGGATAAAGAATATGTACATAAGGATATATGAATGAGTGATGGTACAGAGCAGCATAGGCAAGATACAGTAGATGGTATTGAGTACAGTATGTACAAATGAGATGAGTATGTAAACAAAGTGGCATAGTTTAAAGTGGCTAGTGGTACATGTATTACATAAGGATACAGTCGATGATATAGAGTACAGTATATACGTATGCATATGAGATGAATAATGTAGGGTAAGTAACATTATATAAGGTAGCATTGTTTAAAGTGGCTAGTGATATATTTACATCATTTCCCATCAATTCCCATTATTAAAGTGGCTGGAGTTGAGTCAGTGTCAGTGTGTTGGCAGCAGCCACTCAGTGCTAGTGGTGGCTGTTTAACAGTCTGATGGCCTTGAGATAGAAGCTGTTTTTCAGTCTCTCGGTCCCAGCTTTGATGCACCTGTACTGACCTCGCCTTCTGGATGATAGCGGGGTGAACAGGCAGTGGCTCGGGTGGTTGATGTCCTTGATGATCTTTATGGCCTTCCTGTGACATCGGGTGGTGTAGGTGTCCTGGAGGGCAGGTAGTTTGCCCCCGGTGATGCGTTGTGCAGACCTCACTACCCTCTGGAGAGCCTCGATTGTGCATCTGTAGAAGTTTGTGAGTGCTTTTGGTGAACTTTTGGCGAGTGCTTTTGAGTGCTTTTGGCTAACAGTAGCCAGTATCCATTCTAACAGTATCCATTCTAACAGTGTCCATTCTAACAGTATCCATTCTAACAGTATCCATTCTAACAGTACCCATTCTAACAGTGCCCATTCTAACAGTATCCATTCTAACAGTACCCATTCTAACAGTATCCAGTATCCATTCTAACAGTATCCATTCTAACAGTGCCCATTCTAACAGTATCCATTCTAACAGTAACCATTCTAACAGTACCCATTCTAACAGTATCCAGTATCCATTCTAACAGTATCCATTCTAACAGTATCCATTCTAACAGTGCCCATTCTAACAGTATCCATTCTAACAGTAACCATTCTAACAGTACCCATTCTAACAGTATCCAGTATCCATTCTAACAGTATCGATTCTAACAGTATCCATTCGAACAGTACCCATTCTAACTACCCATTCTAACAGTATCCATTCTATCAGTATCCATTCTAACAGTATCCATTCTAACAGTATCCAGTATCCATTCTAACAGTATCCATTCTAACAGTACCCATTCTAACAGTAACCATTCGAACAGTATCCATTCTAACAGTACCCATTCTAACAGTATCCATTCTAACAGTTTCCTTTCTAACAGTACCCATTCTAACAGTAACCATTCTAACCGTATCCATTCTAACAGTATCCAGTATACATTCTAACAGTATCCAATCGAAAAGTATCCATTCTAAAAGTATCCATTCTAACAGTATCCATTCTAACAATATCCAGTATCCATCTAACAGTATCCATTCTAACGGTATCCATTCTAACAGTATCCATTCAAACAGTATCCATTCTAATAGTATCCATTCTAACAGTATCCATTCTAACAGTATCCATTCTAACAGTATCCATTCTAAAAGTATCCTTTCTAACGGTATCCATTCTAAAAGTATCCATTCTAACAGTATCCATTCTAACAGTATCCATTCTAACTACCCATTCTAACAGTATCCATTCTAACAGTATCCAGTCTAACAGTATCCATTCTAACAGTACCCATTCTAACAGTACCCATTCTAACAGTACCCATTCTAACAGTATCCATTCTAACAGTATCCATTCTAACAGTACCCATTCTAACTACCCATTCTAACAGTATCCATTCTAACAGTATCCATTCTAACAGTACCCATTCTAACTACCCATTCTAACAGTATCCATTCTAACAGTATCCATTCTAACAGTATCCAGTATCCATTCTAACAGTATCCATTCTAACAGTACCCATTCTAACAGTATCCATTCTAACAGTATCCATTCTAACAGTACCCATTCTAACTACCCATTCTAACAGTATCCATTCTAACAGTATCCATTCTAACAGTATCCAGTATCCATTCTAACAGTACCCATTCTAACAGTACCCATTCTAACAGTATCCATTCTAACAGTATCCATTCTAACTACCCATTCTAAAAGTATCCATTCTAACAGTATCCATTCTAACAGTATCCATTCTAACAGTATCCATTCTAACAGTATCCAGTATCCATTCTAACAGAATCCATTCTAACAGTCCCATTTTAACAGTATCCATTCTAACAGTATCCATTCTAACTACCCATTCTATAAGTATCCATTCTAACAGTATCCATTCTAACAGTACCCATTCTAACAGTATCCAGTATTCATTCTAACAGTATCCAGTATCCATTCTAACAGTACCCATTCTAACAGTATCCATTCTAACAGTATCCATTCTAACAGTGCCCATTCTAACAGTACCCATTCTAACAGTGCCCATTCTAACAGTATCCATTCTAACAGTATCCATTCTAACAGTGCCCATTCTAACAGTATCCATTCTAACAGTAACCATTCTAACAGTACCCATTCTAACAGTATCCAGTATCCATTCTAACAGTATCCATTCTAACAGTATCCATTCTAACAGTGCCCATTCTAACAGTATCCATTCTAACAGTAACCATTCTAACAGTACCCATTCTAACAGTATCCAGTATCCATTCTAACAGTATCGATTCTAACAGTATCCATTCGAACAGTACCCATTCTAACTACCCATTCTAACAGTATCCATTCTATCAGTATCCATTCTAACAGTATCCATTCTAACAGTATCCAGTATCCATTCTAACAGTATCCATTCTAACAGTACCCATTCTAACAGTAACCATTCGAACAGTATCCATTCTAACAGTACCCATTCTAACAGTATCCATTCTAACAGTTTCCTTTCTAACAGTACCCATTCTAACAGTAACCATTCTAACCGTATCCATTCTAACAGTATCCAGTATACATTCTAACAGTATCCAATCGAAAAGTATCCATTCTAAAAGTATCCATTCTAACAGTATCCATTCTAACAATATCCAGTATCCATCTAACAGTATCCATTCTAACGGTATCCATTCTAACAGTATCCATTCAAACAGTATCCATTCTAATAGTATCCATTCTAACAGTATCCATTCTAACAGTATCCATTCTAACAGTATCCATTCTAAAAGTATCCTTTCTAACGGTATCCATTCTAAAAGTATCCATTCTAACAGTATCCATTCTAACAGTATCCATTCTAACTACCCATTCTAACAGTATCCATTCTAACAGTATCCAGTCTAACAGTATCCATTCTAACAGTACCCATTCTAACAGTACCCATTCTAACAGTACCCATTCTAACAGTATCCATTCTAACAGTATCCATTCTAACAGTACCCATTCTAACTACCCATTCTAACAGTATCCATTCTAACAGTATCCATTCTAACAGTACCCATTCTAACTACCCATTCTAACAGTATCCATTCTAACAGTATCCATTCTAACAGTATCCAGTATCCATTCTAACAGTATCCATTCTAACAGTACCCATTCTAACAGTATCCATTCTAACAGTATCCATTCTAACAGTACCCATTCTAACTACCCATTCTAACAGTATCCATTCTAACAGTATCCATTCTAACAGTATCCAGTATCCATTCTAACAGTACCCATTCTAACAGTACCCATTCTAACAGTATCCATTCTAACAGTATCCATTCTAACTACCCATTCTAAAAGTATCCATTCTAACAGTATCCATTCTAACAGTATCCATTCTAACAGTATCCATTCTAACAGTATCCAGTATCCATTCTAACAGAATCCATTCTAACAGTCCCATTTTAACAGTATCCATTCTAACAGTATCCATTCTAACTACCCATTCTATAAGTATCCATTCTAACAGTATCCATTCTAACAGTACCCATTCTAACAGTATCCAGTATTCATTCTAACAGTATCCAGTATCCATTCTAACAGTACCCATTCTAACAGTATCCATTCTAACAGTATCCATTCCAACAGTATCCATTCTAACAGTATCCATTCTAACTGTATCCATTCTAACAGTATCCAGTATCCATTCTAACAGTATCCAGTATCCATTCTAACAGTATCCAGTATCCATTCTAACAGTATCCATTCTAACAGTATCCATCCTAACAGTATCCATTCTAACAGTATTCATTCTAACTACCCATTCTAACAGTATCCATTCTGACAGTATCCATTCTAACAGTATCCAGTATCCATTCTAACAGTATCCATTCGAACAGTATCTATTCTAAAAGTATCCATTCTAACAATGTCCAGTATCCACCCTAACAATATCCATTCTAACAGTATCCATTCTAACAGTATCCATTCTAACAGTACCCATTCTATCAGTACCCATTCTAACAGTATCCATTTTAACAGTATCCATTCTAACAGTATCCATTCTAACAGTATTCATACTAACTACCCATTCTAACAGTATCCATTCTGACAGTATCCATTCTAACAGTATCCATTCTAACTACCCATTCTAAAAGTAGCCATTCTAACAGTATCCATTCTAACAGTATCCATTCTAACAGTATCCATTCTAACAGTATTCATTCTAACTACCCATTCTAACAGTATCCATTCTAACAATATCCAGTATCCATCTAACAGTATCCATTCTAACAGTATCCATTCTAACAATATCCAGTATCCATCTAACAGTATCCATTCTAACGGTATCCATTCTAACAGTATCCATTCAAACAGTATCCATTCTAATAGTATCCATTCTAACAGTATCCATTCTAACAGTATCCATTCTAACAGTATCCATTCTAAAAGTATCCTTTCTAACGGTATCCATTCTAAAAGTATCCATTCTAACAGTATCCATTCTAACAGTATCCATTCTAACTACCCATTCTAACAGTATCCATTCAAACAGTATCCAGTCTAACAGTATCCATTCTAACAGTACCCATTCTAACAGTACCCATTCTAACAGTACCCATTCTAACAGTATCCATTCTAACACTATCCATTCTAACAGTACCCATTCTAACAGTATCCATTCTAACAGTACCCATTATAACAGTATCCATTCTAACAGTACCCATTCTAACAGTATCCCGTATCCATTCTAACAGTATCCATTCTCACAGTATCCATTCTAACAGTACCCATTCTAACTACCCATTCTAACAGTATCCATTCTAACAGTATCCATTCTAACAGTATCCATTCTAACAGTATCCAGTATCCAATCTAACAGTATCCATTCTAACAGTACCCATTCTAACAGTATCCATTCTAACAGTATCCATTCTAACAGTACCCATTCTAACTACCCATTCTAACAGTATCCATTCTAACAGTATCCATTCTAACAGTATTCAGTATCCATTCTAACAGTACCCATTCTAACAGTATCCATTCTAACAGTATCCATTCTAACTACCCATTCTAAAAGTATCCATTCTAACAGTATCCATTCTAACAGTATCCATTCTAACAGTATCCATTCTAACAGTATCCAGTATCCATTCTAACAGAATCCATTCTAACAGTCCCATTCTAACAGTATCCATTCTAACAGTATCCATTCTAACTACCCATTCTATAAGTATCCATTCTAACAGTATTCATTCTAACAGTACCCATTCTAACAGTATCCAGTATTCATTCTAACAGTACCCATTCTAACAGTATCCATTCTAACAGTATCCATTCCAACAGTATCCATTCTAACAGTATCCATTCTAACTGTATCCATTCTAACAGTATCCAGTATCCATTCTAACAGTATCCAGTATCCATTCTAACAGTTTCCAGTATCCATTCTAACAGTATCCATTCTAACTACCCATTCTATAAGTATCCATTCTAACAGTATCCATTCTAACAGTACCCATTCTAACAGTATCCAGTATTCATTCTAACAGTACCCATTCTAACAGTATCCATTCTAACAGTATCCATTCCAACAGTATCCATTCTAACAGTATCCATTCTAACTGTATCCATTCTAACAGTATCCAGTATCCATTCTAACAGTATCCAGTATCCATTCTAACAGTATCCAGTATCCATTCTAACAGTATCCATTCTAACAGTATCCATTCTAACAGTATCCATTCTAACAGTATCCATTCTAACAGTATTCATTCTAACTACCCATTCTAACAGTATCCATTCTGACAGTATCCATTCTAACAGTATCCATTCTAACTACCCATTCTAAAAGTAGCCATTCTAACAGTATCCATTCTAACAGTATCCATTCTAACAGTATCCAGTATCCATTCTAACAGTATCCATTCTAACAGTACCCATTCTAACAGTATCCATTCTAACAGTATCCATTCTAACAGTACCCATTCTAACAGTATCCAGTATCCATTCTAACAGTACCCATTCTAACAGTACCCATTCTAACAGTATCCATTTTAACAGTATCCATTCTAACAGTATCCATTCTAACAGTATTCATTCTAACTACCCATTCTAAAAGTAGCCATTCTAACAGTATCCATTCTAACACTATCCATTCTAACAGTATCCATTCTAACAGTATTCATTCTAACTACCCATTCTAACAGTATCCATTCTGACAGTATCCATTCTAACAACCCATTCTAAAAGTAGCCATTCTAACAGTATCCATTCTAACATTATCCATTCTAACAGTATCCAGTATCCATTCTAACAGTATCCATTCTAACAGTACCCATTCTAACAGTACCCATTCTAACAGTATCCATTCTAACAGTATCCATTCTAACAGTATCCATTCTAACAGTATCCATTCTAACTACCCATTCTAAAAGTATCCATTCTAACAGTATCCATTCTAACAGTATCCATTCTAACAGTATCCATTCTAACTACCCATTCTAACAGTATCCATTCTAACAGTGCCCATTCTAACAGTACCCATTCTAACAGTGCCCATTGTAACAGTATCCATTCTAACAGTATCCATTCTAACAGTGCCCATTCTAACAGTATCCATTCTAACAGTAACCATTCTAACAGTACCCATTCTAACAGTATCCAGTATCCATTCTAACAGTATCCATTCTAACAGTACCCATTTTTACAGTATCCATTCTAACAGTATCCGTTCTAACAGTAGCCAGTATCCATTCTAGCAATATCCATTCTAACAGTATCCATTCTAACAGTATCCATTCTAACAGTACCCATTCTAACAGTACCCATTCTAACTGTACCCATAATAACAATACCCATTCTAACAATATCCATTCTAACAGTACCCATTCTAACAGTATCCATTCTAACAGTATCCATTCTAAAAGTATCCATTCTAACAGTATCCATTCTAACTACCCATTCTAACAGTATCCATTCTAACAGTATCCATTCTAACAGTATCCAGTATCCATTCTAACAGTATCCATTCGAACAGTATCTATTCTAAAAGTATCCATTCTAACAATATCCATTCTAACAAAATCCAGTATCCATTCTAACGGTATCCATTCTAACGGTATCCATTCTAACAGTATCCATTCTAACTACCCATTCCAACACTACCCATTCTAACAGTACCCATTCTAACAGTACCCATTCTAATAGTATCCATTCTAACAGTACCCATTCTAACAGTATCCATTCTAACAGTATCCATTCTAAAAGTATCCATGCTAACAGTATCCATTCTAACAGTATACATTCTAACAGTACCCATTCTAACAGTATCCATTCTAAAAGTATCCATTCTAACAGTATCCATTCTAACAGTATCCATTCTAACAGTATACATTCTAACAGTACCCATTCTAACAGTATCCATTCTAACAGTATCCATTCTAAAAGTATCCATTCTAACAGTATCCATTCTAACAGTATCCATTCTAACAGTATCCATTCTAACTACCCATTCTAACAGTATCCATTCTAACAGTATCCATTCTAACAGTATCCAGGAGCCATTCTAACAGTATCCATTTGAACAGTATCTATTCTAAAAGTATCCATTCTAACAGTATCCATTCTAACAATATCCAGTATCCATTCTAACTGTATCCATTCTAACGGAATCCATTCTAACAGTATCCATTCTAACAGTATCCACTCTAACAGTATCCATTCCAACAGTACCCATTCTAACAGTATCCATTCTAACAGTACCCATTCTAACAGTACCCATTCTAACAGTATCCAGTATCCACCCTAACAATATCCATTCTAACAGTATCCATTCTAACAGTACCCATTCTTACAGTATCCATTCTAACAGTAACCATTCTAACAGTACCCATTCTAACAGTATCCAGTATCCACCCTAACAATATCCATTCTAAAAGTATCCATTCTAACAGTACCCATTCTTACAGTATCCATTCTAACAGTATCCATTCTAACAGTACCCATTCTAACTACCCATTCTAACAGTATCCATTCTATCAGTATCCATTCTAACAGTATCCATTCTAACACTATCCAGTATCCACCCTAACAATATCCATTCTAACAGTATCCATTCTAACACTATCCATTCTAACAGTATCCATTCTAACAGTACCCATTCTAACAGTACCCATTCTAACAGTACCCATTCTAACAATATCCATTCTAACTGTATCCATTCTAACAGTACCCATTCTAACAGTATCCATTCTAACAGTATCCATTCTAACAGTACCCATTCTAACTACCCATTCTAACAGTATCCATTCTATCAGTATCCATTCTAACAGTACCCATTCTAACAGTATCCAGTATCCACCCTAACAATATCCATTCTAACAGTATCCATTCTAACAGTACCCATTCTTACAGTATCCATTCTAACAGTAACCATTCTAACAGTACCCATTCTACCAGTATCCAGTATCCACCCTAACAATATCCATTCTAAAAGTATCCATTCTAACAGTATCCATTCTATCAGTATCCATTCTAACAGTATCCATTCTAACACTATCCATTCTAACAGTATCCATTCTAACAGTACCCATTCTAACAGTACCCATTCTAACAGTACCCATTCTAACAATATCCATTCTAACTGTATCCATTCTAACAGTACCCATTCTAACAGTATCCATTCTAACAGTACCCATTCTAACAGTATCCATTCTAACAGTACCCATTCTAACAGTATCCATTCTAACAGTAACCATTCTAACAGTATCCAGTATCCACCCTAACAATATCCATTCTAACAGTATCCATTCTAACAGTACCCATTCTTACAGTATCCATTCTAACAGTATCCATTCTAACAGTACCCATTCTAATAGTACCCATTCTAACTACCCATTCTAACAGTATCCATTCTATCAGTATCCATTCTAACAGTATCCATTCTAACAGTAGCCAGTATCCATTCTAACAATATCCATTCTAACAGTATCCATTCTAACAGTATCCATTCTAACAGTACCCATTCTAACAGTATCCATTCTAACAGTATCCATTCTAACTACCCATTCTAACAGTATCCATTCTAACAGTATCCATTCTAAAAGTATCCATTCTAACAGTAACCATTCTAACAGTATCCATTCTAACAGTATACATTCTAACAGTACCCATTCTAACAGTATCCATTCTAAAAGTATCCATTCTAAAAGTATCCATTCTAACAGTATCCATTCTAACAGTATCAATTCTAACTACCCATTCTAACAGTATCCATTCTAATCAAAATCAAATCAAATCAAATTTTATTTGTCACATACACATGGTTAGCAGATGTTAATGCGAGTGTAGCGAAATGCTTGTGCTTCTAGTTCCGACAATGCAGTAATAACAAGTAATCTAACTAACAACTCCAAAACTACTGTCTTGTACACAGTGTAAGGGGATAAAGAATATGTACATAAGGATATATGAATGAGTGATGGTACAGAGCAGCATAGTCAAGATACAGTAGATGGTATTGAGTACAGTATGTACAAATGAGATGAGTATGTAAACAAAGTGGCATAGTTTAAAGTGGCTAGTGGTACATGTATTACATAAGGATACAGTCGATGATATAGAGTACAGTATATACGTATGCATATGAGATGAATAATGTAGGGTAAGTAACATTATATAAGGTAGCATTGTTTAAAGTGGCTAGTGATATATTTACATCATTTCCCATCAATTCCCATTATTAAAGTGGCTGGAGTTGAGTCAGTGTCAGTGTGTTGGCAGCAGCCACTCAGTGTTAGTGGTGGCTGTTTAACAGTCTGATGGCCTTGAGATAGAAGCTGTTTTTCAGTCTCTCGGTCCCAGCTTTGATGCACCTGTACTGACCTCGCCTTCTGGATGATAGCGGGGTGAACAGGCAGTGGCTCGGGTGGTTGATGTCCTTGATGATCTTTATGGCCTTCCTGTGACATCGGGTGGTGTAGGTGTCCTGGAGGGCAGGTAGTTTGCCCCCGGTGATGCGTTGTGCAGACCTCACTACCCTCTGGAGAGCCTTACGGTTGAGGGCGGTGCAGTTGCCATACCAGGCGGTGATACAGCCCGCCAGGATGCTCTCGATTGTGCATCTGTAGAAGTTTGTGAGTGCTTTTGGTGAACTTTTGGCGAGTGCTTTTGAGTGCTTTTGGCTAACAGTAGCCAGTATCCATTCTAACAGTATCCATTCTAACAGTGTCCATTCTAACAGTATCCATTCTAACAGTATCCATTCTAACAGTACCCATTCTAACAGTGCCCATTCTAACAGTATCCATTCTAACAGTATCCATTCTAACAGTGCCCATTCTAACAGTACCCATTCTAACAGTGCCCATTCTAACAGTATCCATTCTAACAGTATCCATTCTAACAGTGCCCATTCTAACAGTATCCATTCTAACAGTAACCATTCTAACAGTACCCATTCTAACAGTATCCAGTATCCATTCTAACAGTATCGATTCTAACAGTATCCATTCGAACAGTACCCATTCTAACTACCCATTCTAACAGTATCCATTCTATCAGTATCCATTCTAACAGTATCCATTCTAACAGTATCCAGTATCCATTCTAACAGTACCCATTCTAACAGTAACCATTCGAACAGTATCCATTCTAACAGTACCCATTCTAACAGTATCCATTCTAACAGTTTCCTTTCTAACAGTACCCATTCTAACAGTATCCATTCTAACCGTATCCATTCTAACAGTATCCAGTATACATTCTAACAGTATCCAATCGAAAAGTATCCATTCTAAAAGTATCCATTCTAACAGTATCCATTCTAACAATATCCAGTATCAATCTAACAGTATCCATTCTAACAGTATCCATTCTAACAATATCCAGTATCCATCTAACAGTATCCATTCTAACGGTATCCATTCTAACAGTATCCATTCAAACAGTATCCATTCTAACAGTATCCATTCTAACAGTATCCATTCTAACAGTACCCATTCTAACAGTACCCATTCTAACTGTACCCATAATAACAATACCCATTCTAACAATATCCATTCTAACAGTACCCATTCTAACAGTATCCATTCTAACAGTATCCATTCTAAAAGTATCCATTCTAACAGTATCCATTCTAACTACCCATTCTAACAGTATCCATTCTAACAGTATCCATTCTAACAGTATCCAGTATCCATTCTAACAGTATCCATTCGAACAGTATCTATTCTAAAAGTATCCATTCTAACAATATCCATTCTAACAAAATCCAGTATCCATTCTAACGGTATCCATTCTAACGGTATCCATTCTAACAGTATCCATTCTAACTACCCATTCCAACACTACCCATTCTAACAGTACCCATTCTAACAGTACCCATTCTAATAGTATCCATTCTAACAGTACCCATTCTAACAGTATCCATTCTAACAGTATCCATTCTAAAAGTATCCATGCTAACAGTATCCATTCTAACAGTATACATTCTAACAGTACCCATTCTAACAGTATCCATTCTAAAAGTATCCATTCTAACAGTATCCATTCTAACAGTATCCATTCTAACAGTATACATTCTAACAGTACCCATTCTAACAGTATCCATTCTAACAGTATCCATTCTAAAAGTATCCATTCTAACAGTATCCATTCTAACAGTATCCATTCTAACAGTATCCATTCTAACTACCCATTCTAACAGTATCCATTCTAACAGTATCCATTCTAACAGTATCCAGGAGCCATTCTAACAATATCCATTTGAACAGTATCTATTCTAAAAGTATCCATTCTAACAGTATCCATTCTAACAATATCCAGTATCCATTCTAACTGTATCCATTCTAACGGAATCCATTCTAACAGTATCCATTCTAACAGTATCCACTCTAACAGTATCCATTCCAACAGTACCCATTCTAACAGTATCCATTCTAACAGTACCCATTCTAACAGTACCCATTCTAACAGTATCCAGTATCCACCCTAACAATATCCATTCTAACAGTATCCATTCTAACAGTACCCATTCTTACAGTATCCATTCTAACAGTAACCATTCTAACAGTACCCATTCTAACAGTATCCAGTATCCACCCTAACAATATCCATTCTAAAAGTATCCATTCTAACAGTACCCATTCTTACAGTATCCATTCTAACAGTATCCATTCTAACAGTACCCATTCTAACTACCCATTCTAACAGTATCCATTCTATCAGTATCCATTCTAACAGTATCCATTCTAACACTATCCATTCTAACAGTATCCATTCTAACAGTACCCATTCTAACAGTACCCATTCTAACAGTACCCATTCTAACAATATCCATTCTAACTGTATCCATTCTAACAGTACCCATTCTAACAGTATCCATTCTAACAGTACCCATTCTAACAGTATCCATTCTAACAGTACCCATTCTAACAGTATCCATTCTAACAGTAACCATTCTAACAGTATCCAGTATCCACCCTAACAATATCCATTCTAACAGTATCCATTCTAACAGTACCCATTCTTACAGTATCCATTCTAACAGTATCCATTCTAACAGTACCCATTCTAATAGTACCCATTCTAACTACCCATTCTAACAGTATCCATTCTATCAGTATCCATTCTAACAGTATCCATTCTAACAGTAGCCAGTATCCATTCTAACAATATCCATTCTAACAGTATCCATTCTAACAGTATCCATTCTAACAGTACCCATTCTAACAGTATCCATTCTAACAGTATCCATTCTAACTACCCATTCTAACAGTATCCATTCTAACAGTATCCATTCTAAAAGTATCCATTCTAACAGTAACCATTCTAACAGTATCCATTCTAACAGTATACATTCTAACAGTACCCATTCTAACAGTATCCATTCTAACAGTATCCATTCTAAAAGTATCCATTCTAACAGTATCCATTCTAACAGTATCCATTCTAACAGTATCAATTCTAACTACCCATTCTAACAGTATCCATTCTAATCAAAATCAAATCAAATCAAATTTTATTTGTCACATACACATGGTTAGCAGATGTTAATGCGAGTGTAGCGAAATGCTTGTGCTTCTAGTTCCGACAATGCAGTAATAACAAGTAATCTAACTAACAACTCCAAAACTACTGTCTTGTACACAGTGTAAGGGGATAAAGAATATGTACATAAGGATATATGAATGAGTGATGGTACAGAGCAGCATAGTCAAGATACAGTAGATGGTATTGAGTACAGTATGTACAAATGAGATGAGTATGTAAACAAAGTGGCATAGTTTAAAGTGGCTAGTGGTACATGTATTACATAAGGATACAGTCGATGATATAGAGTACAGTATATACGTATGCATATGAGATGAATAATGTAGGGTAAGTAACATTATATAAGGTAGCATTGTTTAAAGTGGCTAGTGATATATTTACATCATTTCCCATCAATTCCCATTATTAAAGTGGCTGGAGTTGAGTCAGTGTCAGTGTGTTGGCAGCAGCCACTCAGTGTTAGTGGTGGCTGTTTAACAGTCTGATGGCCTTGAGATAGAAGCTGTTTTTCAGTCTCTCGGTCCCAGCTTTGATGCACCTGTACTGACCTCGCCTTCTGGATGATAGCGGGGTGAACAGGCAGTGGCTCGGGTGGTTGATGTCCTTGATGATCTTTATGGCCTTCCTGTGACATCGGGTGGTGTAGGTGTCCTGGAGGGCAGGTAGTTTGCCCCCGGTGATGCGTTGTGCAGACCTCACTACCCTCTGGAGAGCCTTACGGTTGAGGGCGGTGCAGTTGCCATACCAGGCGGTGATACAGCCCGCCAGGATGCTCTCGATTGTGCATCTGTAGAAGTTTGTGAGTGCTTTTGGTGAACTTTTGGCGAGTGCTTTTGAGTGCTTTTGGCTAACAGTAGCCAGTATCCATTCTAACAGTATCCATTCTAACAGTGTCCATTCTAACAGTATCCATTCTAACAGTATCCATTCTAACAGTACCCATTCTAACAGTGCCCATTCTAACAGTATCCATTCTAACAGTATCCATTCTAACAGTGCCCATTCTAACAGTACCCATTCTAACAGTGCCCATTCTAACAGTATCCATTCTAACAGTATCCATTCTAACAGTGCCCATTCTAACAGTATCCATTCTAACAGTAACCATTCTAACAGTACCCATTCTAACAGTATCCAGTATCCATTCTAACAGTATCGATTCTAACAGTATCCATTCGAACAGTACCCATTCTAACTACCCATTCTAACAGTATCCATTCTATCAGTATCCATTCTAACAGTATCCATTCTAACAGTATCCAGTATCCATTCTAACAGTACCCATTCTAACAGTAACCATTCGAACAGTATCCATTCTAACAGTACCCATTCTAACAGTATCCATTCTAACAGTTTCCTTTCTAACAGTACCCATTCTAACAGTATCCATTCTAACCGTATCCATTCTAACAGTATCCAGTATACATTCTAACAGTATCCAATCGAAAAGTATCCATTCTAAAAGTATCCATTCTAACAGTATCCATTCTAACAATATCCAGTATCAATCTAACAGTATCCATTCTAACAGTATCCATTCTAACAATATCCAGTATCCATCTAACAGTATCCATTCTAACGGTATCCATTCTAACAGTATCCATTCAAACAGTATCCATTCTAATAGTATCCATTCTAACAGTATCCATTCTAACAGTATCCATTCTAACAGTATCCATTCTAAAAGTATCCTTTCTAACGGTATCCATTCTAAAAGTATCCATTCTAACAGTATCCATTTTAACAGTATCCATTCTAACTACCCATTCTAACAGTATCCATTCTAACAGTATCCAGTCTAACAGTATCCATTCTAACAGTACCCATTCTAACAGTACCCATTCTAACAGTACCCATTCTAACAGTATCCATTCTAACAGTATCCATTCTAACAGTACCCATTCTAACTACCCATTCTAACAGTATCCATTCTAACAGTATCCATTCTAACAGTACCCATTCTAACTACCCATTCTAACAGTATCCATTCTAACAGTATCCATTCTAACAGTATCCAGTATCCATTCTAACAGTATCCATTCTAACAGTACCCATTCTAACAGTATCCATTCTAACAGTATCCATTCTAACAGTACCCATTCTAACTACCCATTCTAACAGTATCCATTCTAACAGTATCCATTCTAACAGTATCCAGTATCCATTCTAACAGTACCCATTCTAACAGTACCCATTCTAACAGTATCCATTCTAACAGTATCCATTCTAACTACCCATTCTAAAAGTATCCATTCTAACAGTATCCATTCTAACAGTATCCATTCTAACAGTATCCATTCTAACAGTATCCAGTATCCATTCTAACAGAATCCATTCTAACAGTCCCATTTTAACAGTATCCATTCTAACAGTATCCATTCTAACTACCCATTCTATAAGTATCCATTCTAACAGTATCCATTCTAACAGTACCCATTCTAACAGTATCCAGTATTCATTCTAACAGTATCCAGTATCCATTCTAACAGTACCCATTCTAACAGTATCCATTCTAACAGTATCCATTCCAACAGTATCCATTCTAACAGTATCCATTCTAACTGTATCCATTCTAACAGTATCCAGTATCCATTCTAACAGTATCCAGTATCCATTCTAACAGTATCCAGTATCCATTCTAACAGTATCCATTCTAACAGTATCCATTCTAACAGTATCCATTCTAACAGTATTCATTCTAACTACCCATTCTAACAGTATCCATTCTGACAGTATCCATTCTAACAGTATCCAGTATCCATTCTAACAGTATCCATTCGAACAGTATCTATTCTAAAAGTATCCTTTCTAACGGTACCCATTCTAACAGTATCCATTTTAACAGTATCCATTCTAACAGTATCCATTCTAACAGTATTCATTCTAACTACCCATTCTAACAGTATCCATTCTGACAGTATCCATTCTAACAGTATCCATTCTAACTACCCATTCTAAAAGTAGCCATTCTAACAGTATCCATTCTAACAGTATCCATTCTAACAGTATCCATTCTAACAGTATTCATTCTAACTACCCATTCTAACAGTATCCATTCTAACAATATCCAGTATCCATCTAACAGTATCCATTCTAACAGTATCCATTCTAACAATATCCAGTATCCATCTAACAGTATCCATTCTAACGGTATCCATTCTAACAGTATCCATTCAAACAGTATCCATTCTAATAGTATCCATTCTAACAGTATCCATTCTAACAGTATCCATTCTAACAGTATCCATTCTAAAAGTATCCTTTCTAACGGTATCCATTCTAAAAGTATCCATTCTAACAGTATCCATTCTAACAGTATCCATTCTAACTACCCATTCTAACAGTATCCATTCTAACAGTATCCAGTCTAACAGTATCCATTCTAACAGTACGCATTCTAACAGTACCCATTCTAACAGTACCCATTCTAACAGTATCCATTCTAACACTATCCATTCTAACAGTACCCATTCTAACAGTATCCATTCTAACAGTACCCATTATAACAGTATCCATTCTAACAGTACCCATTCTAACAGTATCCCGTATCCATTCTAACAGTATCCATTCTCACAGTATCCATTCTAACAGTACCCATTCTAACTACCCATTCTAACAGTATCCATTCTAACAGTATCCATTCTAACAGTATCCATTCTAACAGTATCCAGTATCCATTCTAACAGTATCCATTCTAACAGTACCCATTCTAACAGTATCCATTCTAACAGTATCCATTCTAACAGTACCCATTCTAACTACCCATTCTAACAGTATCCATTCTAACAGTATCCATTCTAACTACCCATTCTATAAGTATCCATTCTAACAGTATCCATTCTAACAGTACCCATTCTAACAGTATCCAGTATTCATTCTAACAGTATCCAGTATCCATTCTAACAGTACCCATTCTAACAGTACCCATTCTAACAGTACCCATTCTAACAGTATCCAGTATCCATTCTAACAGTATCGATTCTAACAGTATCCATTCGAACAGTACCCATTCTAACTACCCATTCTAACAGTATCCATTCTATCAGTATCCATTCTAACAGTATCCATTCTAACAGTATCCAGTATCCATTCTAACAGTACCCATTCTAACAGTAACCATTCGAACAGTATCCATTCTAACAGTACCCATTCTAACAGTATCCATTCTAACAGTTTCCTTTCTAACAGTACCCATTCTAACAGTATCCATTCTAACCGTATCCATTCTAACAGTATCCAGTATACATTCTAACAGTATCCAATCGAAAAGTATCCATTCTAAAAGTATCCATTCTAACAGTATCCATTCTAACAATATCCAGTATCAATCTAACAGTATCCATTCTAACAGTATCCATTCTAACAATATCCAGTATCCATCTAACAGTATCCATTCTAACGGTATCCATTCTAACAGTATCCATTCAAACAGTATCCATTCTAATAGTATCCATTCTAACAGTATCCATTCTAACAGTATCCATTCTAACAGTATCCATTCTAAAAGTATCCTTTCTAACGGTATCCATTCTAAAAGTATCCATTCTAACAGTATCCATTCTAACAGTATCCATTCTAACAGTATTCATTCTAACTACCCATTCTAACAGTATCCATTCTGACAGTATCCATTCTAACAGTATCCAGTATCCATTCTAACAGTATCCATTCGAACAGTATATATTCTAAAAGTATCCATTCTAACAATGTCCAGTATCCACCCTAACAATATCCATTCTAACAGTATCCATTCTAACAGTACCCATTCTAACAGTACCCATTCTAACAGTACCCATTCTAACAGTATCCATTTTAACAGTATCCATTCTAACAGTATCCATTCTAACAGTATTCATTCTAACTACCCATTCTAACAGTATCCATTCTGACAGTATCCATTCTAACAGTACCCATTCTAACAGTACCCATTCTAACAGTATCCATTTTAACAGTATCCATTCTAACAGTATCCATTCTAACAGTATTCATTCTAACTACCCATTCTAACAGTATCCATTCTAACAATATCCAGTATCCATCTAACAGTATCCATTCTAACAGTATCCATTCTAACAATATCCAGTATCCATCTAACAGTATCCATTCTAACGGTATCCATTCTAACAGTATCCATTCAAACAGTATCCATTCTAATAGTATCCATTCTAACAGTATCCATTCTAACAGTATCCATTCTAACAGTATCCATTCTAAAAGTATCCTTTCTAACGGTATCCATTCTAAAAGTATCCATTCTAACAGTATCCATTCTAACAGTATCCATTCTAACTACCCATTCTAACAGTATCCATTCTAACAGTATCCAGTCTAACAGTATCCATTCTAACAGTACGCATTCTAACAGTACCCATTCTAACAGTACCCATTCTAACAGTATCCATTCTAACACTATCCATTCTAACAGTACCCATTCTAACAGTATCCATTCTAACAGTACCCATTATAACAGTATCCATTCTAACAGTACCCATTCTAACAGTATCCCGTATCCATTCTAACAGTATCCATTCTCACAGTATCCATTCTAACAGTACCCATTCTAACTACCCATTCTAACAGTATCCATTCTAACAGTATCCATTCTAACAGTATCCATTCTAACAGTATCCAGTATCCATTCTAACAGTATCCATTCTAACAGTACCCATTCTAACAGTATCCATTCTAACAGTATCCATTCTAACAGTACCCATTCTAACTACCCATTCTAACATTATCCATTCTAACAGTATCCATTCTAACTACCCATTCTAAAAGTATCCATTCTAACAGTATCCATTCTAACAGTATCCATTCTAACAGTATCCATTCTAACAGTATCCAGTATCCATTCTAACAGAATCCATTCTAACTGTCCCATTCTAACAGTATCCATTCTAACAGTATCCATTCTAACTACCCATTCTATAAGTATCCATTCTAACAGTATCCATTCTAACAGTACCCATTCTAACAGTATCCAGTATTCATTCTAACAGTATCCAGTATCCATTCTAACAGTACCCATTCTAACAGTACCCATTCTAACAGTACCCATTCTAACAGTATCCAGTATCCATTCTAACAGTATCCATTCTAACAGTATCCAGTATCCATTCTAACAGTACCCATTCTAACAGTACCCATTCTAACAGTATCCATTCTAACAGTATCCATTCTAACTACCCATTCTAAAAGTATCCATTCTAACAGTATCCATTCTAACAGTATCCATT
Source organism: Oncorhynchus mykiss (assembly GCF_057628025.1). Classification (NCBI taxonomy): domain Eukaryota; kingdom Metazoa; phylum Chordata; class Actinopteri; order Salmoniformes; family Salmonidae; genus Oncorhynchus; species Oncorhynchus mykiss. The sequence goes on along the minus strand of NC_143026.1, from coordinate 6,198,916 downwards.
CTAACAGTATCCATTCTAACAGTATCCAGTATCCATTCTAACAGAATCCATTCTAACAGTCCCATTTTAACAGTATCCATTCTAACAGTATCCATTCTAACTACCCATTCTATAAGTATCCATTCTAACAGTATCCATTCTAACAGTACCCATTCTAACAGTATCCAGTATTCATTCTAACAGTATCCAGTATCCATTCTAACAGTACCCATTCTAACAGTATCCATTCTAACAGTATCCATTCCAACAGTATCCATTCTAACAGTATCCATTCTAACTGTATCCATTCTAACAGTATCCAGTATCCATTCTAACAGTATCCAGTATCCATTCTAACAGTATCCAGTATCCATTCTAACAGTATCCATTCTAACAGTATCCATTCTAACAGTATCCATTCTAACAGTATTCATTCTAACTACCCATTCTAACAGTATCCATTCTGACAGTATCCATTCTAACAGTATCCAGTATCCATTCTAACAGTATCCATTCGAACAGTATCTATTCTAAAAGTATCCATCCTAACAATGTCCAGTATCCACCCTAACAATATCCATTCTAACAGTATCCATTCTAACAGTACCCATTCTAACAGTACCCATTCTAACAGTACCCATTCTAACAGTATCCATTTTAACAGTATCCATTCTAACAGTATCCATTCTAACAGTATTCATTCTAACTACCCATTCTAACAGTATCCATTCTGACAGTATCCATTCTAACAGTATCCATTCTAACTACCCATTCTAAAAGTAGCCATTCTAACAGTATCCATTCTAACAGTATCCATTCTAACAGTATCCATTCTAACAGTATTCATTCTAACTACCCATTCTAACAGTATCCATTCTAACAATATCCAGTATCCATCTAACAGTATCCATTCTAACAGTATCCATTCTAACAATATCCAGTATCCATCTAACAGTATCCATTCTAACGGTATCCATTCTAACAGTATCCATTCAAACAGTATCCATTCTAATAGTATCCATTCTAACAGTATCCATTCTAACAGTATCCATTCTAACAGTATCCATTCTAAAAGTATCCTTTCTAACGGTATCCATTCTAAAAGTATCCATTCTAACAGTATCCATTCTAACAGTATCCATTCTAACGGTATCCATTCTAACAGTATCCATTCAAACAGTATCCATTCTAATAGTATCCATTCTAACAGTATCCATTCTAACAGTATCCATTCTAACAGTATCCATTCTAAAAGTATCCTTTCTAACGGTATCCATTCTAAAAGTATCCATTCTAACAGTATCCATTCTAACAGTATCCATTCTAACTACCCATTCTAACAGTATCCATTCTAACAGTATCCAGTCTAACAGTATCCATTCTAACAGTACGCATTCTAACAGTACCCATTCTAACAGTACCCATTCTAACAGTATCCATTCTAACACTATCCATTCTAACAGTACCCATTCTAACAGTATCCATTCTAACAGTACCCATTATAACAGTATCCATTCTAACAGTACCCATTCTAACAGTATCCCGTATCCATTCTAACAGTATCCATTCTCACAGTATCCATTCTAACAGTACCCATTCTAACTACCCATTCTAACAGTATCCATTCTAACAGTATCCATTCTAACAGTATCCATTCTAACAGTATCCAGTATCCATTCTAACAGTATCCATTCTAACAGTACCCATTCTAACAGTATCCAGTATCCATTCTAACAGTATCCATTCTAACAGTACCCATTCTAAAAGTATCCATTCTAACAGTATCCATTCTAACAGTATCCATTCTAACAGTATCCATTCTAACAGTATCCAGTATCCATTCTAACAGAATCCATTCTAACAGTCCCATTTTAACAGTATCCATTCTAACAGTATCCATTCTAACTACCCATTCTATAAGTATCCATTCTAACAGTATCCATTCTAACAGTACCCATTCTAACAGTATCCAGTATTCATTCTAACAGTATCCAGTATCCATTCTAACAGTACCCATTCTAACAGTATCCATTCTAACAGTATCCATTCCAACAGTATCCATTCTAACAGTATCCATTCTAACTGTATCCATTCTAACAGTATCCAGTATCCATTCTAACAGTATCCAGTATCCATTCTAACAGTATCCAGTATCCATTCTAACAGTATCCATTCTAACAGTATCCATTCTAACAGTATTCATTCTAACTACCCATTCTAACAGTATCCATTCTGACAGTATCCATTCTAACAGTATCCAGTATCCATTCTAACAGTATCCATTCGAACAGTATCTATTCTAAAAGTATCCATTCTAACAATGTCCAGTATCCACCCTAACAATATCCATTCTAACAGTATCCATTCTAACAGTACCCATTCTAACAGTACCCATTCTAACAGTACCCATTCTAACAGTATCCATTTTAACAGTATCCATTCTAACAGTATCCATTCTAACAGTATTCATTCTAACTACCCATTCTAACAGTATCCATTCTGACAGTATCCATTCTAACAGTATCCATTCTAACTACCCATTCTAAAAGTAGCCATTCTAACAGTATCCATTCTAACAGTATCCATTCTAACAGTATCCATTCTAACAGTATTCATTCTAACTACCCATTCTAACAGTATCCATTCTAACAATATCCAGTATCCATCTAACAGTATCCATTCTAACAGTATCCATTCTAACAATATCCAGTATCCATCTAACAGTATCCATTCTAACGGTATCCATTCTAACAGTATCCATTCAAACAGTATCCATTCTAATAGTATCCATTCTAACAGTATCCATTCTAACAGTATCCATTCTAACAGTATCCATTCTAAAAGTATCCTTTCTAACGGTATCCATTCTAAAAGTATCCATTCTAACAGTATCCATTCTAACAGTATCCATTCTAACTACCCATTCTAACAGTATCCATTCTAACAGTATCCAGTCTAACAGTATCCATTCTAACAGTACGCATTCTAACAGTACCCATTCTAACAGTACCCATTCTAACAGTATCCATTCTAACACTATCCATTCTAACAGTACCCATTCTAACAGTATCCATTCTAACAGTACCCATTATAACAGTATCCATTCTAACAGTACCCATTCTAACAGTATCCCGTATCCATTCTAACAGTATCCATTCTCACAGTATCCATTCTAACAGTACCCATTCTAACTACCCATTCTAACAGTATCCATTCTAACAGTATCCATTCTAACAGTATCCATTCTAACAGTATCCAGTATCCATTCTAACAGTATCCATTCTAACAGTACCCATTCTAACAGTATCCATTCTAACAGTATCCATTCTAACAGTACCCATTCTAACTACCCATTCTAACAGTATCCATTCTAACAGTATCCATTCTAACTACCCATTCTAAAAGTATCCATTCTAACAGTATCCATTCTAACAGTATCCATTCTAACAGTATCCATTCTAACAGTATCCAGTATCCATTCTAACAGAATCCATTCTAACTGTCCCATTCTAACAGTATCCATTCTAACAGTATCCATTCTAACTACCCATTCTATAAGTATCCATTCTAACAGTATCCATTCTAACAGTACCCATTCTAACAGTATCCAGTATTCATTCTAACAGTATCCAGTATCCATTCTAACAGTACCCATTCTAACAGTACCCATTCTAACAGTACCCATTCTAACAGTATCCAGTATCCATTCTAACAGTATCCATTCTAACAGTATCCAGTATCCATTCTAACAGTACCCATTCTAACAGTACCCATTCTAACAGTATCCATTCTAACAGTATCCATTCTAACTACCCATTCTAAAAGTATCCATTCTAACAGTATCCATTCTAACAGTATCCATTCTAACAGTATCCATTCTAACAGTATCCAGTATCCATTCTAACAGAATCCATTCTAACAGTCCCATTTTAACAGTATCCATTCTAACAGTATCCATTCTAACTACCCATTCTATAAGTATCCATTCTAACAGTATCCATTCTAACAGTACCCATTCTAACAGTATCCAGTATTCATTCTAACAGTATCCAGTATCCATTCTAACAGTACCCATTCTAACAGTATCCATTCTAACAGTATCCATTCCAACAGTATCCATTCTAACAGTATCCATTCTAACTGTATCCATTCTAACAGTATCCAGTATCCATTCTAACAGTATCCAGTATCCATTCTAACAGTATCCAGTATCCATTCTAACAGTATCCATTCTAACAGTATCCATTCTAACAGTATCCATTCTAACAGTATTCATTCTAACTACCCATTCTAACAGTATCCATTCTGACAGTATCCATTCTAACAGTATCCAGTATCCATTCTAACAGTATCCATTCGAACAGTATCTATTCTAAAAGTATCCATTCTAACAATGTCCAGTATCCACCCTAACAATATCCATTCTAACAGTATCCATTCTAACAGTACCCATTCTAACAGTACCCATTCTAACAGTACCCATTCTAACAGTATCCATTTTAACAGTATCCATTCTAACAGTATCCATTCTAACAGTATTCATTCTAACTACCCATTCTAACAGTATCCATTCTGACAGTATCCATTCTAACAGTATCCATTCTAACTACCCATTCTAAAAGTAGCCATTCTAACAGTATCCATTCTAACAGTATCCATTCTAACAGTATCCATTCTAACAGTATTCATTCTAACTACCCATTCTAACAGTATCCATTCTAACAATATCCAGTATCCATCTAACAGTATCCATTCTAACAGTATCCATTCTAACAATATCCAGTATCCATCTAACAGTATCCATTCTAACGGTATCCATTCTAACAGTATCCATTCAAACAGTATCCATTCTAATAGTATCCATTCTAACAGTATCCATTCTAACAGTATCCATTCTAACAGTATCCATTCTAAAAGTATCCTTTCTAACGGTATCCATTCTAAAAGTATCCATTCTAACAGTATCCATTCTAACAGTATCCATTCTAACTACCCATTCTAACAGTATCCATTCTAACAGTATCCAGTCTAACAGTATCCATTCTAACAGTACGCATTCTAACAGTACCCATTCTAACAGTACCCATTCTAACAGTATCCATTCTAACACTATCCATTCTAACAGTACCCATTCTAACAGTATCCATTCTAACAGTACCCATTATAACAGTATCCATTCTAACAGTACCCATTCTAACAGTATCCCGTATCCATTCTAACAGTATCCATTCTCACAGTATCCATTCTAACAGTACCCATTCTAACTACCCATTCTAACAGTATCCATTCTAACAGTATCCATTCTAACAGTATCCATTCTAACAGTATCCAGTATCCATTCTAACAGTATCCATTCTAACAGTACCCATTCTAACAGTATCCATTCTAACAGTATCCATTCTAACAGTACCCATTCTAACTACCCATTCTAACAGTATCCATTCTAACAGTATCCATTCTAACTACCCATTCTAAAAGTATCCATTCTAACAGTATCCATTCTAACAGTATCCATTCTAACAGTATCCATTCTAACAGTATCCAGTATCCATTCTAACAGAATCCATTCTAACTGTCCCATTCTAACAGTATCCATTCTAACAGTATCCATTCTAACTACCCATTCTATAAGTATCCATTCTAACAGTATCCATTCTAACAGTACCCATTCTAACAGTATCCAGTATTCATTCTAACAGTATCCAGTATCCATTCTAACAGTACCCATTCTAACAGTACCCATTCTAACAGTACCCATTCCAACAGTATCCATTTTAACAGTATCCATTCTAACAGTATCCATTCTAACAGTATTCATTCTAACTACCCATTCTAACAGTATCCATTCTGACAGTATCCATTCTAACAGTATCCATTCTAACTACCCATTCTAAAAGTAGCCATTCTAACAGTATCCATTCTAACAGTATCCATTCTAACAGTATCCATTCTAACAGTATTCATTCTAACTACCCATTCTAACAGTATCCATTCTAACAATATCCAGTATCCATCTAACAGTATCCATTCTAACAGTATCCATTCTAACAATATCCAGTATCCATCTAACAGTATCCATTCTAACGGTATCCATTCTAACAGTATCCATTCAAACAGTATCCATTCTAATAGTATCCATTCTAACAGTATCCATTCTAACAGTATCCATTCTAACAGTATCCATTCTAAAAGTATCCTTTCTAACGGTATCCATTCTAAAAGTATCCATTCTAACAGTATCCATTCTAACAGTATCCATTCTAACAGTATCCATTCTAACTACCCATTCTAACAGTATCCATTCTAACAGTATCCAGTCTAACAGTATCCATTCTAACAGTACGCATTCTAACAGTACCCATTCTAACAGTACCCATTCTAACAGTATCCATTCTAACACTATCCATTCTAACAGTACCCATTCTAACAGTATCCATTCTAACAGTACCCATTATAACAGTATCCATTCTAACAGTACCCATTCTAACAGTATCCCGTATCCATTCTAACAGTATCCATTCTCACAGTATCCATTCTAACAGTACCCATTCTAACTACCCATTCTAACAGTATCCATTCTAACAGTATCCATTCTAACAGTATCCATTCTAACAGTATCCAGTATCCATTCTAACAGTATCCATTCTAACAGTACCCATTCTAACAGTATCCATTCTAACAGTATCCATTCTAACAGTACCCATTCTAACTACCCATTCTAACAGTATCCATTCTAACAGTATCCATTCTAACTACCCATTCTAAAAGTATCCATTCTAACAGTATCCATTCTAACAGTATCCATTCTAACAGTATCCATTCTAACAGTATCCAGTATCCATTCTAACAGTATCCATTCTAACAGTACCCATTCTAACAGTATCCATTCTAACAGTATCCATTCTAACAGTACCCATTCTAACTACCCATTCTAACAGTATCCATTCTAACAGTATCCATTCTAACTACCCATTCTATAAGTATCCATTCTAACAGTATCCATTCTAACAGTACCCATTCTAACAGTATCCAGTATTCATTCTAACAGTATCCAGTATCCATTCTAACAGTACCCATTCTAACAGTATCCATTCTAACAGTATCCATTCCAACAGTATCCATTCTAACAGTATCCATTCTAACTGTATCCATTCTAACAGTATCCAGTATCCATTCTAACAGTATCCAGTATCCATTCTAACAGTATCCAGTATCCATTCTAACAGTATCCATTCTAACACTATCCATTCTAACAGTACCCATTCTAACAGTATCCATTCTAACAGTACCCATTATAACAGTATCCATTCTAACAGTACCCATTCTAACAGTATCCCGTATCCATTCTAACAGTATCCATTCTCACAGTATCCATTCTAACAGTACCCATTCTAACTACCCATTCTAACAGTATCCATTCTAACAGTATCCATTCTAACAGTATCCATTCTAACAGTATCCAGTATCCATTCTAACAGTATCCATTCTAACAGTACCCATTCTAACAGTATCCATTCTAACAGTACCCATTCTAACTACCCATTCTAACAGTATCCATTCTAACAGTATCCATTCTAACTACCCATTCTAAAAGTATCCATTCTAACAGTATCCATTCTAACAGTATCCATTCTAACAGTATCCATTCTAACAGTATCCAGTAACCATTCTAACAGAATCCATTCTAACTGTCCCATTCTAACAGTATCCATTCTAACAGTATCCATTCTAACTACCCATTCTATAAGTATCCATTCTAACAGTATCCATTCTAACAGTACCCATTCTAACAGTATCCAGTATTCATTCTAACAGTATCCAGTATCCATTCTAACAGTACCCATTCTAACAGTACCCATTCTAACAGTACCCATTCCAACAGTATCCATTTTAACAGTATCCATTCTAACAGTATCCATTCTAACAGTATTCATTCTAACTACCCATTCTAACAGTATCCATTCTGACAGTATCCATTCTAACAGTATCCATTCTAACTACCCATTCTAAAAGTAGCCATTCTAACAGTATCCATTCTAACAGTATCCATTCTAACAGTATCCATTCTAACAGTATTCATTCTAACTACCCATTCTAACAGTATCCATTCTAACAATATCCAGTATCCATCTAACAGTATCCATTCTAACAGTATCCATTCTAACAATATCCAGTATCCATCTAACAGTATCCATTCTAACGGTATCCATTCTAACAGTATCCATTCAAACAGTATCCATTCTAATAGTATCCATTCTAACAGTATCCATTCTAACAGTATCCATTCTAACAGTATCCATTCTAAAAGTATCCTTTCTAACGGTATCCATTCTAAAAGTATCCATTCTAACAGTATCCATTCTAACAGTATCCATTCTAACAGTATCCATTCTAACTACCCATTCTAACAGTATCCATTCTAACAGTATCCAGTCTAACAGTATCCATTCTAACAGTACGCATTCTAACAGTACCCATTCTAACAGTACCCATTCTAACAGTATCCATTCTAACACTATCCATTCTAACAGTACCCATTCTAACAGTATCCATTCTAACAGTACCCATTATAACAGTATCCATTCTAACAGTACCCATTCTAACAGTATCCCGTATCCATTCTAACAGTATCCATTCTCACAGTATCCATTCTAACAGTACCCATTCTAACTACCCATTCTAACAGTATCCATTCTAACAGTATCCATTCTAACAGTATCCATTCTAACAGTATCCAGTATCCATTCTAACAGTATCCATTCTAACAGTACCCATTCTAACAGTATCCATTCTAACAGTATCCATTCTAACAGTACCCATTCTAACTACCCATTCTAACAGTATCCATTCTAACAGTATCCATTCTAACTACCCATTCTAAAAGTATCCATTCTAACAGTATCCATTCTAACAGTATCCATTCCAACAGTATCCATTCTAACAGTATCCAGTATCCATTCTAACAGTATCCATTCTAACAGTACCCATTCTAACAGTATCCATTCTAACAGTATCCATTCTAACAGTACCCATTCTAACTACCCATTCTAACAGTATCCATTCTAACAGTATCCATTCTAACTACCCATTCTATAAGTATCCATTCTAACAGTATCCATTCTAACAGTACCCATTCTAACAGTATCCAGTATTCATTTTAACAGTATCCAGTATCCATTCTAACAGTACCCATTCTAACAGTATCCATTCTAACAGTATCCATTCCAACAGTATCCATTCTAACAGTATCCATTCTAACTGTATCCATTCTAACAGTATCCAGTATCCATTCTAACAGTATCCAGTATCCATTCTAACAGTATCCAGTATCCATTCTAACAGTATCCATTCTAACAGTATCCATTCTAACATTATCCATTCTAACAGTATTCATTCTAACTACCCATTCTAACAGTATCCATTCTGACAGTATCCATTCTAACAGTATCCATTCTAACTACCCATTCTAAAAGTAGCCATTCTAACAGTATCCATTCTAACAGTACCCATTCTAACAGTATCCAGTATCCATTCTAACAGTACCCATTCTAACAGTACCCATTCTAACAGTATCCATTTTAACAGTATCCATTCTAACAGTATCCATTCTAACAGTATTCATTCTAACTACCCATTCTAAAAGTAGCCATTCTAACAGTATCCATTCTAACACTATCCATTCTAACAGTATCCATTCTAACAGTATTCATTCTAACTACCCATTCTAACAGTATCCATTCTGACAGTATCCATTCTAACAGTATCCATTCTAACTACCCATTCTAAAAGTAGCCATTCTAACAGTATCCATTCTAACATTATCCATTCTAACAGTATCCAGTATCCATTCTAACAGTATCCATTCTAACAGTACCCATTCTAACAGTACCCATTCTAACAGTATCCTTTCTAACAGTATCCATTCTAACAGTATCCATTCTAACAGTATCCATTCTAACTACCCATTCTAAAAGTATCCATTCTAACAGTATCCATTCTAACAGTATCCATTCTAACAGTATCCATTCTAACTACCCATTCTAACAGTATCCATTCTAACAGTGCCCATTCTAACAGTACCCATTCTAACAGTGCCCATTCTAACAGTATCCATTCTAACAGTATCCATTCTAACAGTGCCCATTCTAACAGTATCCATTCTAACAGTAACCATTCTAACAGTACCCATTCTAACAGTATCCAGTATCCATTCTAACAGTATCCATTCTAACAGTATCCATTCTAACAGTGCCCATTCTAACAGTATCCATTCTAACAGTAACCATTCTAACAGTACCCATTCTAACAGTATCCAGTATCCATTCTAACAGTATCGATTCTAACAGTATCCATTCGAACAGTACCCATTCTAACTACCCATTCTAACAGTATCCATTCTATCAATCAAATTTATTTTATATAGCCCTTCGTACATCAGCTGATATCTCAAAGTGCTGTACAGAAACCCAGCCTAAAACCCCAAACAGCAAGCAATGCAGGTGAAGAAGCACGGTGGCTAGGAAAAACTCCCTAGAAAGGCCAAAACCTAGGAAGAAACCTAGAGAGGAACCAGGCTATGTGGGGTGGCCAGTCCTCTTCTGGCTGTGCCGGGTGGAGATTATAACAAAACATGGTCAAGATGTTCAAATGTTCATAAATGACCAGCATGGTCGAATAATAATAAGGCAGAATAGTTGAAACTGGAGCAGCAGCACAGTCAGGTGGACTGGGGACAGCAAAGAGTCATCATGTCAGGTATTCCTGGGGCATGGTCCTAGGGCTCAGGTCCTCCGAGAGAGAGAAAGAAAGAGAGAATTAGAGAGAGCATATGTGGGATGGCCAGTCCTCTTCTGGCTGTGCCGGGTGGAGATTATAACAGAACATGGCCAAGATGTTCAAATGTTCATAAATGATCAGCATGGTTGAATAATAATAAGGCAGAACAGTTGAAACTGGAGCAGCAGCACAGCCAGGTGGACTGGGGACAGCAAGGAGTCATCATGTCAGGTAGTCCTGGGGCATGGTCCTAGGGCTCAGGTCCTCCGAGAGAGAGAAAGAGAGAAGGAGAGAATTAGAGAACGCACACTTAGATTCACACAGGACACCGAATAGGACAGGAGAAGTACTCCAGATATAACAAACTGACCCTAGCCCCCCGACACATAAACTACTGCAGCATAAATACTGGAGGCTGAGACAGGAGGGGTCAGGAGACACTGTGGCCCACTCCGAGGACACCCCCGGACAGGGCCAAACAGGAAGGATATAACCCCACCCACTTTGCCAAAGCACAGCCCCCACACCACTAGAGGGATATCTTCAACCACCAACATACCATCCTGAGACAAGGCTGAGTATAGCCCACAAAGACCTCCGCCACGGCACAACTTAAGGGGGGGGGGGGGGGGGGCGCCAACCCAGACAGGATGACCACATCAGTGACTCAACCCACTCAGGTGACGCACCCCCTCCAGGGACGGCATGAGAGAGCCCCAGTAAAGCCAGTGACTCAGCCCCTGTAATAGGGTTAGAGGCAGAGAATCCCAGTGGAAAGAGGGGAACCGGCCAGGCAGAGACAGCAAGGGTGGTTCGTTGCTCCAGAGCCTTTCCGTTCACCCTCCCACTCCTGGGCCAGACTACACTCAATCATATGACCCACTGAAGAGATGAGTCTTCAGTAGAGACTTAAAGGTTGAGACCGAGTTTGCGTCTCTGACATGGGTAGGCAGACCGTTCCATAAAAATGGAGCTCTATAGGAGAAAGCCCTGCCTCCAGCTGTTTGCTTAAAAATTCTAGGGACAATTAGGAGGCCTGCGTCTTGTGACCGTAGCGTACGTGTAGGTATGTACGGCAGGACCAAATCACAGAGATAGATAGGAGCAAGCCCATGTAATGCTTTGTAGGTTAGCAGTAAAACCTTGAAATCAGCCCTTGCTTTGACAGGAAGCCAGTGTAGAGAGGCTAGCACTGGAGTAATATGATCAAATTTTTTGGTTCTAGTCAGGATTCTAGCAGCCGTATTTAGCACTAACTGAAGTTTATTTAGTGCTTTATCCGGGTAGCCGGAGAGTAGAGCATTGCAGTAGTCTAACCTGGAAGTGACAAAAGCATGGATTAATTTTTCTGCATCATTTTTGGACAGAAAGTTCCTGATTTTTGCAATGTTACGTAGATGGAAAAAAGCTGTCCTTGAAATGGTCTTGATATGTTCTTCAAAAGAGAGATCAGGGTCCAGAGTAACGCCGAGGTCCTTCACAGTTTTATTTGAGACGACTGTACAACCATTAAGATTAATTGTCAGATTCAACAGAAGATCTCTTTGTTTCTTGGGACCTAGAACAAGCATCTCTGTTTTGTCCGAGTTTAAAAGTAGAAAGTTTGCAGCCATCCACTTCCTTATGTCTGAAACACATTCTTCTAGCAAGGGCAATTTTGGGGCTTCACCATGTTTAATTGAAATGTACAGCTGTGTGTCATCCGCATAGCAGTGAAAGTTAACATTATGTTTTCGAATAACATCCCCAAGAGGTAAAATATATAGTGAAAACAATAGTGGTCCTAAAACGGAACCTTGAGGAACACCGAAATTTACAGTTGATTTGTCAGAGGACAGACCATTCACAGAGACAAACTGATATCTTTCCGACAGATAAGATCTAAACCAGGCCAGAACTTGTCCGTGTAGACCAATTTGGGTTTCCAATCTCTCCAAAAGAATGTGGTGATCGATGGTATCAAAAGCAGCACTAAGGTCTAGGAGCACGAGGACAGATGCAGAGCCTCGGTCCGATGCCATTAAAATGTCATTTACCACCTTCACAAGTGCCGTCTCAGTGCTATTATGGGGTCTAAAACCAGACTGAAGCATTTCGTATACATTGTTTGTCTTCAGGAAGGCAGTGAGTTGTTGCGCAACAGCCTTTTCTAAAATTTTTGAGAGGAATGGAAGATTCGATATAGGCCGATAGTTTTTTATATTTTCTGGGTCAAGGTTTGGCTTTTTCAAGAGAGGCTTTATTACTGCCACTTTTAGTGAGTTTGGTACACATTCGGTGGATAGAGAGCCATTTATTATGTTCAACATAGGAGGGCCAAGCACAGGAAGCAGCTCTTTCAGTAGTTTAGTTGGAATAGGGTCCAGTATGCAGCTTGAAGGTTTAGAGGCCATGATTATTTTCATCATTGTGTCAAGAGATATAGTACTAAAACACTTGAGTGTCTCTCTTGATCCTAGGTCCTGGCAGAGTTGTGCAGACTCAGGACAACTGAGCTTTGAAGGAATACGCAGATTTAAGGAAGAGTCCGTAATTTGCTTTCTAATAATCATAATCTTTTCCTCAAAGAAGTTCATGAATTTATCACTGCTAAAGTGAAAGTCATCCTCTCTTGGGGAATGCTGCTTTTTAGTTAGCTTTGCGACAGTATCAAAAAGGAATTTCGGATTGTTCTTATTTTCCTCAATTAAGTTAGAAAAATAGGATGATCGAGCAGCAGTAAGGGCTCTTCGGTACTGCACAGTACTGTCTTTCCAAGCTAGTCGGAAGACTTCCAGTTTGGTGTGTCGCCATTTCCGTTCCAATTTTCTGGAAGCTTGCTTCAGAGCTCGGGTATTTTCTGTGTACCAGGGAGCTAGTTTCTTATGAGAAATGTTTTTAGTTTTTAGGGGTGCAACTGCATCTAGGGTATTGCGCAAGGTTAAGTTGAGTTCCTCAGTTAGGTGGTTAACTGATTTTTGTCCTCTGGCGTCCTTGGGTAGACAGAGGGAATCTGGAAGGACATCAAGGAATCTTTGTGTTGTCTGTGAATTTATAGCACGACTTTTGATGATCCTTGGTTGGGGTCTGAGCAGATTATTTGTTGCAATTGCAAACGTAATAAAATGGTGGTCCGATAGTCCAGGATTATGAGGAAAAACATTAAGATCCACAACATTTATTCCATGGGACAAAACTAGGTCCAGCGTATGACTGTGACAGTGAGTGGGTCCAGAGACATGTTGGACAAAACCCACTGAGTCGATGATGGCTCCGAAAGCCTTTTGGAGTGGGTCTGTGGACTTTTCCATGTGAATATTAAAGTCACCAAAGATTAGAATATTATCCGCTATGACTACAAGGTCCGATAGGAATTCAGGGAACTCAGTGAGGAACGCTGTATATGGCCCAGGAGGCCTGTAAACAGTAGCTATAAAAAGTGATTGAGTAGGCTGCATAGATTTCATGACTAGAAGCTCAAAAGACGAAAACGTCATTTTTTTTTTTGTAAATTGAAATTTGCTATCGTAAATGTTAGCAACACCTCCGCCTTTGCGGGATGCACGGGGGATATGGTCACTAGTGTAGCCAGGAGGTGAGGCCTCATTTAACACAGTAAATTCATCAGTATTTATCAGTATCCATTCTAACAGTATCCATTCTAACAGTATCCAGTATCCATTCTAACAGTATCCATTCTAACAGTACCCATTCTAACAGTAACCATTCAAACAGTATCCATTCTAACGGTATCCATTCTAACGGTATCCATTCTAACAGTACCCATTCTAACTACCCATTCTAACGGTATCCATTCTAACAGTATCCATTCAAACAGTATCCATTCTAATAGTATCCATTCTAACAGTATCCATTCTAACAGTATCCATTCTAACAGTATCCATTCTAAAAGTATCCTTTCTAACGGTATCCATTCTAAAAGTATCCATTCTAACAGTATCCATTCTAACAGTATCCATTCTAACTACCCATTCTAACAGTATCCATTCTAACAGTATCCAGTCTAACAGTATCCATTCTAACAGTACCCATTCTAACAGTACCCATTCTAACAGTACCCATTCTAACAGTATCCATTCTAACAGTATCCATTCTAACAGTACCCATTCTAACTACCCATTCTAACAGTATCCATTCTAACAGTATCCATTCTAACAGTACCCATTCTAACTACCCATTCTAACAGTATCCATTCTAACAATATCCATTCTAACAGTATCCATTCTAACAGTATCCAGTATCCATTCTAACAGTATCCATTCTAACAGTACCCATTCTAACAGTATCCATTCTAACAGTATCCATTCTAACAGTACCCACTCTAACTACCCATTCTAACAGTATCCATTCTAACAGTATCCATTCTAACAGTATCCAGTATCCATTCTAACAGTACCCATTCTAACAGTACCCATTCTAACAGTATCCATTCTAACAGTATCCATTCTAACTACCCATTCTAAAAGTATCCATTCTAACAGTATCCATTCTAACAGTATCCATTCTAACAGTATCCAGTATCCATTCTAACAGAATCCATTCTAACAGTCCCATTCTAACAGTATCCATTCTAACAGTATCCATTCTAACTACCCATTCTATAAGTATCCATTCTAACAGTATCCATTCTAACAGTACCCATTCTAACAGTATCCAGTATTCATTCTAACAGTATCCAGTATCCATTCTAACAGTATCCAGTATCCATTCTAACAGTACCCATTCTAACAGTATCCATTCTAACAGTATCCATTCCAACAGTATCCATTCTAACAGTATCCATTCTAACTGTATCCATTCTAACAGTATCCAGTATCCATTCTAACAGTATCCAGTATCCATTCTAACAGTATCCAGTATCCATTCTAACAGTATCCATTCTAACAGTATCCATTCTAACAGTATCCATTCTAACAGTATTCATTCTAACTACCCATTCTAACAGTATCCATTCTGACAGTATCCATTCTAACAGTATCCAGTATCCATTCTAACAGTATCCATTCGAACAGTATCTATTCTAAAAGTATCCATTCTAACAATGTCCAGTATCCACCCTAACAATATCAATTCTAACAGTATCCATTCTAACAGTACCCATTCTAACAGTATCCATTCTAACAGTACCCATTCTAACAGTATCCAGTATCCATTCTAACAGTACCCATTCTAACAGTACCCATTCTAACAGTATCCATTTTAACAGTATCCATTCTAACAGTATCCATTCTAACAGTATTCATTCTAACTACCCATTCTAACAGTATCCATTCTGACAGTATCCATTCTAACAGTATCCATTCTAACTACCCATTCTAAAAGTAGCCATTCTAACAGTATCCATTCTAACAGTATCCATTCTAACAGTATCCATTCTAACAGTATTCATTCTAACTACCCATTCTAACAGTATCCATTCTAACAATATCCAGTATCCATCTAACAGTATCCATTCTAACAGTATCCATTCTAACAATATCCAGTATCCATCTAACAGTATCCATTCTAACGGTATCCATTCTAACAGTATCCATTCAAACAGTATCCATTCTAATAGTATCCATTCTAACAGTATCCATTCTAACAGTATCCATTCTAACAGTATCCATTCTAAAAGTATCCTTTCTAACGGTATCCATTCTAAAAGTATCCATTCTAACAGTATCCATTCTAACAGTATCCATTCTAACTACCCATTCTAACAGTATCCATTCTAACAGTATCCAGTCTAACAGTATCCATTCTAACAGTACCCATTCTAACAGTACCCATTCTAACAGTATCCATTCTAACAGTACCCATTATAACAGTATCCATTCTAACAGTACCCATTCTAACAGTATCCCGTATCCATTCTAACAGTATCCATTCTAACAGTATCCATTCTAACAGTACCCATTCTAACTACCCATTCTAACAGTATCCATTCTAACAGTATCCATTCTAACAGTATCCATTCTAACAGTATCCAGTATCCATTCTAACAGTATCCATTCTAACAGTACCCATTCTAACAGTATCCATTCTAACAGTATCCATTCTAACAGTACCCATTCTAACTACCCATTCTAACAGTATCCATTCTAACAGTATCCATTCTAACAGTATTCAGTATCCATTCTAACAGTACCCATTCTAACAGTATCCATTCTAACAGTATCCATTCTAACTACCCATTCTAAAAGTATCCATTCTAACAGTATCCATTCTAACAGTATCCATTCTAACAGTATCCATTCTAACAGTATCCAGTATCCATTCTAACAGAATCCATTCTAACAGTCCCATTCTAACAGTATCCATTCTAACAGTATCCATTCTAACTACCCATTCTATAAGTATCCATTCTAACAGTATCCATTCTAACAGTACCCATTCTAACAGTATCCAGTATTCATTCTAACAGTATCCAGTATCCATTCTAACAGTACCCATTCTAACAGTATCCATTCTAACAGTATCCATTCCAACAGTATCCATTCTAACAGTATCCATTCTAACTGTATCCATTCTAACAGTATCCAGTATCCATTCTAACAGTATCCAGTATCCATTCTAACAGTATCCAGTATCCATTCTAACAGTATCCATTCTAACAGTATCCATTCTAACAGTATCCATTCTAACAGTATCCATTCTAACAGTATTCATTCTAACTACCCATTCTAACAGTATCCATTCTGACAGTATCCATTCTAACAGTATCCATTCTAACTACCCATTCTAAAAGTAGCCATTCTAACAGTATCCATTCTAACAGTATCCATTCTAACAGTATCCAGTATCCATTCTAACAGTACCCATTCTAACAGTACCCATTCTAACAGTATCCATTCTAACAGTATCCATTCTAACAGTACCCATTCTAACAGTATCCAGTATCCATCCTAACAGTACCCATTCTAACAGTACCCATTCTAACAGTATCCATTTTAACAGTATCCATTCTAACAGTATCCATTCTAACAGTATTCATTCTAACTACCCATTCTAAAAGTAGCCATTCTAACAGTATCCATTCTAACACTATCCATTCTAACAGTATCCATTCTAACAGTATTCATTCTAACTACCCATTCTAACAGTATCCATTCTGACAGTATCCATTCTAACAGTATCCATTCTAACTACCCATTCTAAAAGTAGCCATTCTAACAGTATCCATTCTAACAGTACCCATTCTAACAGTATCCAGTATCCATTCTAACAGTACCCATTCTAACAGTACCCATTCTAACAGTATCCATTTTAACAGTATCCATTCTAACAGTATCCATTCTAACAGTATTCATTCTAACTACCCATTCTAACAGTATCCATTCTGACAGTATCCATTCTAACAGTATCCATTCTAACTACCCATTCTAAAAGTAGCCATTCTAACAGTATCCATTCTAACAGTATCCATTCTAACAGTATCCATTCTAACAGTATTCATTCTAACTACCCATTCTAACAGTATCCATTCTAACAATATCCAGTATCCATCTAACAGTATCCATTCTAACAGTATCCATTCTAACAATATCCAGTATCCATCTAACAGTATCCATTCTAACGGTATCCATTCTAACAGTATCCATTCAAACAGTATCCATTCTAATAGTATCCATTCTAACAGTATCCATTCTAACAGTATCCATTCTAAAAGTATCCTTTCTAACGGTATCCATTCTAAAAGTATCCATTCTAACAGTATCCATTCTAACAGTATCCATTCTAACTACCCATTCTAACAGTATCCATTCTAACAGTATCCAGTCTAACAGTATCCATTCTAACAGTACCCATTCTAACAGTACCCATTCTAACAGTACCCATTCTAACAGTATCCATTCTAACAGTATCCATTCTAACAGTACCCATTATAACAGTATCCATTCTAACAGTACCCATTCTAACAGTATCCCGTATCCATTCTAACAGTATCCATTCTAACAGTATCCATTCTAACAGTACCCATTCTAACTACCCATTCTAACAGTATCCATTCTAACAGTATCCATTCTAACAGTATCCATTCTAACAGTATCCAGTATCCATTCTAACAGTATCCATTCTAACAGTACCCATTCTAACAGTATCCATTCTAACAGTATCCATTCTAACAGTACCCATTCTAACTACCCATTCTAACAGTATCCATTCTAACAGTATCCATTCTAACAGTATTCAGTATCCATTCTAACAGTACCCATTCTAACAGTATCTATTCTAACAGTATCCATTCTAACTACCCATTCTAAAAGTATCCATTCTAACAGTAACCATTCTAACAGTATCCATTCTAACAGTATCCATTCTAACAGTATCCAGTATCCATTCTAACAGAATCCATTCTAACAGTCCCATTCTAACAGTATCCATTCTAACAGTATCCATTCTAACTACCCATTCTATAAGTATCCATTCTAACAGTATCCAATCTAACAGTACCCATTCTAACAGTATCCAGTATTCATTCTAACAGTATCCAGTATCCATTCTAACAGTACCCATTCTAACAGTATCCATTATAACAGTATCCATTCCAACAGTATCCATTCTAACAGTATCCATTCTAACTGTATCCATTCTAACAGTATCCAGTATCCATTCTAACAGTATCCAGTATCCATTCTAACAGTATCCAGTATCCATTCTAACAGTATCCATTCTAACAGTATCCATTCTAACAGTATCCATTCTAACAGTATCCATTCTAACAGTATTCATTCTAACTACCCATTCTAACAGTATCCATTCTGACACTATCCATTCTAACAGTATCCATTCTAACTACCCATTCTAAAAGTAGCCATTCTAACAGTATCCATTCTAACAGTATCCATTCTAACAGTATCCAGTATCCATTCTAACAGTACCCATTCTAACAGTACCCATTCTAACAGTATCCATTCTAACAGTATCCATTCTAACAGTATCCATTCTAACAGTATTCATTCTAACTACCCATTCTAAAAGTAGCCATTCTAACAGTATCCATTCTAACACTATCCATTCTAACAGTATCCATTCTAACAGTATTCATTCTAACTACCCATTCTAACAGTATCCATTCTGACAGTATCCATTCTAACAGTATCCATTCTAACTACCCATTCTAAAAGTAGCCATTCTAACAGTATCCATTCTAACATTATCCATTCTAACAGTATCCAGTATCCATTCTAACAGTATCCATTCTAACAGTACCCATTCTAACAGTACCCATTCTAACAGTATCCATTCTAACAGTATCCATTCTAACAGTATCCATTCTAACAGTATCCATTCTAACTACCCATTCTAAAAGTATCCATTCTAACAGGATCCATTCTAACACTACCCATTCTATAAGTATCCATTCTAACAGTATCCAATAAACATTCTAACAGTATCCAGTATCCATTCTAACAGTACCCATTCTAACAGTACCCATTCTAACAGTATCCATTCTAACAGTATCCATTCTAACAGTACCCATTCTAACTACCCATTCTAACAGTATCCATTCTAACAGTATCCATTCTAACAGTATCCATTCTAACAGTATCCAGTATCCATTCTAACAGTATCCATTCTAACAGTACCCATTCTAACAGTATCCATTCTAACAGTATCCATTCTAACAGTACCCATTCTAACTACCCATTCTAACAGTATCCATTCTAACAGTATCCATTCTAACAGTATTCAGTATCCATTCTAACAGTACCCATTCTAACAGTATCTATTCTAACAGTATCCATTCTAACTACCCATTCTAAAAGTATCCATTCTAACAGTAACCATTCTAACAGTATCCATTCTAACAGTATCCATTCTAACAGTATCCAGTATCCATTCTAACAGAATCCATTCTAACAGTCCCATTCTAACAGTATCCATTCTAACAGTATCCATTCTAACTACCCATTCTATAAGTATCCATTCTAACAGTATCCAATCTAACAGTACCCATTCTAACAATATCCAGTATTCATTCTAACAGTATCCAGTATCCATTCTAACAGTACCCATTCTAACAGTATCCATTATAACAGTATCCATTCCAACAGTATCCATTCTAACAGTATCCATTCTAACTGTATCCATTCTAACAGTATCCAGTATCCATTCTAACAGTATCCAGTATCCATTCTAACAGTATCCAGTATCCATTCTAACAGTATCCATTCTAACAGTATCCATTCTAACAGTATCCATTCTAACAGTATTCATTCTAACTACCCATTCTAACAGTATCCATTCTGACACTATCCATTCTAACAGTATCCATTCTAACTACCCATTCTAAAAGTAGCCATTCTAACAGTATCCATTCTAACAGTATCCATTCTAACAGTATCCAGTATCCATTCTAACAGTACCCATTCTAACAGTACCCATTCTAACAGTATCCATTCTAACAGTATCCATTCTAACAGTATCCATTCTAACAGTATCCAGTATCCATTCTAACAGTACCCATTCTAACAGTACCCATTCTAACAGTATCCATTCTAACAGTATCCATTCTAACAGTATCCATTCTAACAGTATTCATTCTAACTACCCATTCTAAAAGTAGCCATTCTAACAGTATCCATTCTAACACTATCCATTCTAACAGTATCCATTCTAACAGTATTCATTCTAACTACCCATTCTAACAGTATCCATTCTGACAGTATCCATTCTAACAGTATCCATTCTAACTACCCATTCTAAAAGTAGCCATTCTAACAGTATCCATTCTAACATTATCCATTCTAACAGTATCCAGTATCCATTCTAACAGTATCCATTCTAACAGTACCCATTCTAACAGTACCCATTCTAACAGTATCCATTCTAACAGTATCCATTCTAACAGTATCCATTCTAACAGTATCCATTCTAACTACCCATTCTAAAAGTATCCATTCTAACAGGATCCATTCTAACACTACCCATTCTATAAGTATCCATTCTAACAGTATCCATTCTAACAGTATCCAATAAACATTCTAACAGTATCCAGTATCCATTCTAACAGTACCCATTCTAACAGTACCCATTCTAACAGTATCCATTCTAACAGTATCCATTCTAACAGTACCCATTCTAACTACCCATTCTAACAGTATCCATTCTAACAGTATCCATTCTAACAGTATCCATTCTAACAGTATCCAGTATCCATTCTAACAGTATCCATTCTAACAGTACCCATTCTAACAGTATCCATTCTAACAGTATCCATTCTAACAGTACCCATTCTAACTACCCATTCTAACAGTATCCATTCTAACAGTATCCATTCTAACAGTATTCAGTATCCATTCTAACAGTACCCATTCTAACAGTATCTATTCTAACAGTATCCATTCTAACTACCCATTCTAAAAGTATCCATTCTAACAGTAACCATTCTAACAGTATCCATTCTAACAGTATCCATTCTAACAGTATCCAGTATCCATTCTAACAGAATCCATTCTAACAGTCCCATTCTAACAGTATCCATTCTAACAGTATCCATTCTAACTACCCATTCTATAAGTATCCATTCTAACAGTATCCAATCTAACAGTACCCATTCTAACAGTATCCAGTATTCATTCTAACAGTATCCAGTATCCATTCTAACAGTACCCATTCTAACAGTATCCATTATAACAGTATCCATTCCAACAGTATCCATTCTAACAGTATCCATTCTAACTGTATCCATTCTAACAGTATCCAGTATCCATTCTAACAGTATCCAGTATCCATTCTAACAGTATCCAGTATCCATTCTAACAGTATCCATTCTAACAGTATCCATTCTAACAGTATCCATTCTAACAGTATTCATTCTAACTACCCATTCTAACAGTATCCATTCTGACACTATCCATTCTAACAGTATCCATTCTAACTACCCATTCTAAAAGTAGCCATTCTAACAGTATCCATTCTAACAGTATCCATTCTAACAGTATCCAGTATCCATTCTAACAGTACCCATTCTAACAGTACCCATTCTAACAGTATCCATTCTAACAGTATCCATTCTAACAGTATCCATTCTAACAGTATTCATTCTAACTACCCATTCTAAAAGTAGCCATTCTAACAGTATCCATTCTAACACTATCCATTCTAACAGTATCCATTCTAACAGTATTCATTCTAACTACCCATTCTAACAGTATCCATTCTGACAGTATCCATTCTAACAGTATCCATTCTAACTACCCATTCTAAAAGTAGCCATTCTAACAGTATCCATTCTAACATTATCCATTCTAACAGTATCCAGTATCCATTCTAACAGTATCCATTCTAACAGTACCCATTCTAACAGTACCCATTCTAACAGTATCCATTCTAACAGTATCCATTCTAACAGTATCCATTCTAACAGTATCCATTCTAACTACCCATTCTAAAAGTATCCATTCTAACAGTATCCATTCTAACACTACCCATTCTATAAGTATCCATTCTAACAGTATCCATTCTAACAGTATCCAATAAACATTCTAACAGTATCCAGTATCCATTCTAACAGTACCCATTCTAACAGTATCCATTCTAACAGTATCCATTCCAACAGTATCCATTCCAACAGTATCCATTCTAACAGTATCCATTCTAACAGTATCCATTCTAACAGTATCCAGTATCCATTCTAACAGTATCCAGTATCCATTCTAAAAGTATCCATTCTAACAGTACCCATCCTAACAGTATCCATCTAACAGTACCCATTCTAACAGTATCCAGTATCCATTCTAACAGTATCCATTCTAACAGTACCCATTCTAACTACCCATTCTAACAGTATCCATTCTAACAGTATCCATTCTAACAGTACCCATTCTAACTACCAATTCTAACAGTATCCATTCTAACAGTATCCATTCTAACAGTATCCAGTATCCATTCTAACAGTATCCATTCTAACAGTACCCATTCTAACAGTATCCATTCTAACAGTATCCATTCTAACAGTATCCATTCTAACTACCCATTCTAAAAGTAGCCATTCTAACAGTATCCATTCTAACAGTATCCAGTATCCATTCTAACAGTATCCATTCTAACAGTACCCATTCTAACAGTATCCATTCTAACAGTATCCATTCTAACAGTATCCATCCTAACAGTATCCATTCTAACTACCCATTCTAAAAGTATCCATTCTAACAGTATCCATTCTAACAGTATCCATTCTAACAGTATCCATTCTAACTACCCATTCTATAAGTATCCATTCTAACAGTATCCATTCTAACAGTATCCATTCTAACAGTATCCATTCTAACAGTATCCATTCTAACAGTATCCAGTATCCATTCTAACAGAATCCATTCTAACAGTCCCATTCTAACAGTATCCATTCTAACAGTATCCATTCTAACTACCCATTCTATAAGTATCCATTCTAACAGTATCCATTCTAACAGTACCCATTCTAACAGTATCCAGTATTCATTCTAACAGTATCCAGTATCCATTCTAACAGTACCCATTCTAACAGTATCCATTATAACAGTATCCATTCCAACAGTATCCATTCTAACAGTATCCATTCTAACTGTATCCATTCTAACAGTATCCAGTATCCATTCTAACAGTATCCAGTATCCATTCTAACAGTATCCAGTATCCATTCTAACAGTATCCATTCTAACAGTATCCATTCTAACAGTATCCATTCTAACAGTATCCATTCTAACAGTATTCATTCTAACTACCCATTCTAACAGTATCCATTCTGACAGTATCCATTCTAACAGTATCCATTCTAACTACCCATTCTAAAAGTAGCCATTCTAACAGTATCCATTCTAACAGTATCCATTCTAACAGTATCCAGTATCCATTCTAACAGTACCCATTCTAACAGTACCCATTCTAACAGTATCCATTCTAACAGTATCCATTCTAACAGTATCCATTCTAACAGTATTCATTCTAACTACCCATTCTAAAAGTAGCCATTCTAACAGTATCCATTCTAACACTATCCATTCTAACAGTATCCATTCTAACAGTATTCATTCTAACTACCCATTCTAACAGTATCCATTCTGACAGTATCCATTCTAACAGTATCCATTCTAACTACCCATTCTAAAAGTAGCCATTCTAACAGTATCCATTCTAACAGTATCCATTCTAACAGTATCCAGTATCCATTCTAACAGTACCCATTCTAACAGTACCCATTCTAACAGTATCCATTCTAACAGTATCCATTCTAACAGTATCCATTCTAACAGTATTCATTCTAACTACCCATTCTAAAAGTAGCCATTCTAACAGTATCCATTCTAACACTATCCATTCTAACAGTATCCATTCTAACAGTATTCATTCTAACTACCCATTCTAACAGTATCCATTCTGACAGTATCCATTCTAACAGTATCCATTCTAACTACCCATTCTAAAAGTAGCCATTCTAACAGTATCCATTCTAACATTATCCATTCTAACAGTATCCAGTATCCATTCTAACAGTATCCATTCTAACAGTACCCATTCTAACAGTACCCATTCTAACAGTATCCATTCTAACAGTATCCATTCTAACAGTATCCATTCTAACAGTATCCATTCTAACTACCCATTCTAAAAGTATCCATTCTAACAGTATCCATTCTAACAGTATCCATTCTAACAGTATCCATTCTAACTACCCATTCTATAAGTATCCATTCTAACAGTATCCATTCTAACAGTATCCAATAAACATTCTAACAGTATCCAGTATCCATTCTAACAGTACCCATTCTAACAGTATCCATTCTAACAGTATCCATTCCAACAGTATCCATTCTAACAGTATCCATTCTAACAGTATCCATTCTAACAGTATCCAGTATCCATTCTAACAGTATCCAGTATCCATTCTAAAAGTATCCATTCTAACAATACCCATCCTAACAGTATCCATCTAACAGTACCCATTCTAACAGTATCCAGTATCCATTCTAACAGTATCCATTCTAACAGTACCCATTCTAACTACCCATTCTAACAGTATCCATTCTAACAGTATCCATTCTAACAGTACCCATTCTAACTACCAATTCTAACAGTATCCATTCTAACAGTATCCATTCTAACAGTATCCAGTATCCATTCTAACAGT
Source organism: Oncorhynchus mykiss (assembly GCF_057628025.1). Classification (NCBI taxonomy): domain Eukaryota; kingdom Metazoa; phylum Chordata; class Actinopteri; order Salmoniformes; family Salmonidae; genus Oncorhynchus; species Oncorhynchus mykiss. The sequence goes on along the minus strand of NC_143026.1, from coordinate 6,173,067 downwards.
ATCCATTCTAACAGTACCCATTCTAACAGTATCCATTCTAACAGTATCCATTCTAACAGTATCCATTCTAACAGTATCCATTCTAACAGTATCCATTCTAACTACCCATTCTAAAAGTAGCCATTCTAACAGTATCCATTCTAACAGTATCCAGTATCCATTCTAACAGTATCCATTCTAACAGTACCCATTCTAACAGTATCCATTCTAACAGTATCCATTCTAACAGTATCCATCCTAACAGTATCCATTCTAACTACCCATTCTAAAAGTATCCATTCTAACAGTATCCATTCTAACAGTATCCATTCTAACAGTATCCATTCTAACTACCCATTCTATAAGTATCCATTCTAACAGTATCCATTCTAACAGTACCCATTCTAACAGTATCCATTCTAACAGTATCCAGTAAACATTCTAACAGTATCCAGTATCCATCTAACAGTATCCATCTAACAGTACCCATTCTAACAGTATCCATTCTAACTACCCATTCTATAAGTATCCATTCTAACAGTATCCATTCTAACAGTACCCATTCTAACAGTATCCATTCTAACAGTATCCAGTAAATATTCTAACAGTATCCAGTATCCATTCTAACAGTATCCATCTAACAGTACCCATTCTAACAGTATCCAGTATCCATTCTAACAGTATCCATTCTAACAGTATCCATTCAAACAGTACCCATTCTAACTACCCATTCTAACAGTATCCATTCTAACAGTATCCATTCTAACAGTACCCAATCTAACTACCCATTCTAACAGTATCCATTCTAACAGTATCCATTCTAACAGTATCCAGTATCCATTCTAACAGTATCCATTCTAACAGTACCCATTCTAACAGTATCCATTCTAACAGTATCCATTCTAACAGTATCCATCCTAACAGTATCCATTCTAACTACCCATTCTAAAAGTATCCATTCTAACAGTATCCATTCTAACAGTATCCATTCTAACAGTATCCTTTCTAACTACCCATTCTATAAGTATCCATTCTAACAGTATCCATTCTAACAGTATCCATTCTAACAGTATCCATTCTAACAGTATCATTTCTAACTACCCATTCTATAAGTATCCCTTCTAACAGTATCCATTCTAACAGTACCCATTCTAACAGTATCCATTCTAACAGTATCCAGTATACATTCTAACAGTATCCAGTATCCATTCTAACAGTACCCATTCTAACAGTGTCCATTCTAACAGTATCCATTCTAACAGTATCCAGAATCCATTCTAACAGTATCCAGTATCCATTCTAAAAGTATCCATTCTAACAGTATCCATTCTAACTACCCATTCTAAAAGTACCCATTCTAACAGTATCCATCCTAACAGTATCCATCTAACAGTACCCATTCTAACAGTATCCAGTATCCATTCTAACAGTATCCATTCTAACAGTATCCATTCTAACAGTACCCATTCTAACTACCCATTCTAACCGTATCCATTCTAACAGTATCCATTCTAACAGTACCATTCTAACTACCCATTCTAACAGTATCCATTCTAACAGTGTCCATTCTAACAGTATCCATTCTAACAGTATCCAGTATCCATTCTAACAGTATCCATTCTAACAGTACCCATTCTAACAGTATCCATTCTAACAGTATCCATTCTAACAGTATCCATTCTAACAGTATCCATTCTAACAGTATCCATTCTAACTACCCATTCTAAAAGTATCCATTCTAACATTATCCATTCTAACAGTATCCATTCTAACTACCCATTCTAAAAGTATCCATTCTAACAGCATCCATTCTAACAGTATCCATTCTAACAGTATCCATTCTAACAGTATCCATTCTAACTACCCATTCTAAAAGTATCCATTCTAACAGTATCCATTCTAACAGTATCCATTCTAACTACCCATTCTAAAAGTATCCATTCTAACAGCATCCATTCTAACAGTATCCATTCTAAAAGTATCCATTCTAACAGTATCCATTCTAACAGTATCCATTCTAACAGTATCCAGTTCACATTCTAACAGTATCCAGTATCCATTCTAACAGTATCCATTCTAACAGTACCCATTCTAACAGTATCCATTCTAACAGTATCCATTCTAACTACCCTTTCTAAAAGTATCCATTCTAACAGTATCCATTCTAACAGTATCCAGTTCACATTCTAAAAGTATCCAGTATCCATTCTAACAGTATCCATTCTAACAGTACCCATTCTAACAGTATCCATTCTAACAGTATCCATTCTAACAGTATCCATCCTAACAGTATCCATTATAACTACCCATTCTAAAAGTATCCATTCTAACAGTATCCATTCTAACAGTATCCATTCTAACAGTATCCATTCTAACTACCCATTCTATAAGTATCCATTCTAACAGTATCCATTCTAACAGTACCCATTCTAACAGTATCCATTCTAACAGTATCCAGTATACATTCTAACAGTATCCAGTATCCATTCTAACAGTACCCATTCTAACAGTATCCATTCTAACAGTATCCATTCCAACAGTATCCATTCTAACAGTATCCATTCTAACAGTATCCATTCTAACAGTATCCATTCTAACAGTATCCATTCTAACTACCCATTCTAAAAGTATCCATTCTAACAGCATCCATTCTAACAGTATCCATTCTAACAGTATCCATTCTAACAGTATCCATTCTAACTACCCATTCTAAAAGTATCCATTCTAACAGTATCCATTCTAACAGTATCCATTCTAACTACCCATTCTAAAAGTATCCATTCTAACAGCATCCATTCTAACAGTATCCATTCTAAAAGTATCCATTCTAACAGTATCCATTCTAACAGTATCCATTCTAACAGTATCCAGTTCACATTCTAACAGTATCCAGTATCCATTCTAACAGTATCCATTCTAACAGTACCCATTCTAACAGTATCCATTCTAACAGTATCCATTCTAACTACCCTTTCTAAAAGTATCCATTCTAACAGTATCCATTCTAACAGTATCCAGTTCACATTCTAAAAGTATCCAGTATCCATTCTAACAGTATCCATTCTAACAGTACCCATTCTAACAGTATCCATTCTAACAGTATCCATTCTAACAGTATCCATCCTAACAGTATCCATTATAACTACCCATTCTAAAAGTATCCATTCTAACAGTATCCATTCTAACAGTATCCATTCTAACAGTATCCAGTCTAACTACCCATTCTATAAGTATCCATTCTAACAGTACCCATTCTAACAGTATCCATTCTAACAGTATCCATTCCAACATTATCCATTCTAACAGTATCCATTCTAACAGTATCCATTCTAACAGTATCCATTCTAACAGTATCCAGTATCCCTTCTAAAAGTATCCATTCTAACAGTATCCATTCTAACAGTATCCATTCTAACTACCCATTCTAAAAGTACCCATTCTAACAGTATCCATCCTAACAGTATCCATCTAACAGTACCCATTCTAACAGTATCCAGTATCCATTCTAACAGTATCCATTCTAACAGTATCCATTCTAACAGTACCCATTCTAACTACCCATTCTAACAGTATCCATTCTAACAGTATCCATTCTAACAGTACCCATTCTAACTACCCATTCTAACTACCCATTCTAACAGTATCCATTCTAACAGTATCCATTCTAACAGTCCCCATTCTAACAGTATCCAGTATCCATTCTAACAGTAACCATTCTAACAGTACCCATTCTAACAGTATCCATTCTAACAGTATCCATTCTAACAGTATCCATTCTAACAGTCTCCATTCTAACAGTATCCATTCTAACAGTATCCATTCTAACTACCCATTCTAAAAGTATCCATTCTAACAGTATCCATTCTAACAGTATCCATTCTAACAGTCTCCATTCTAACAGTATCCATTCTAACAGTATCCATTCTAACAGTATCCATTCTAACTACCCATTCTAAAAGTATCCATTCTAACAGTATCCATTCTAACAGTATCCATTCTAACTACCCATTCTAAAAGTATCCATTCTAACAGCATCCATTCTCACAGTATCCATTCTAACAGTATCCATTCTAACAGTATCCAGTATCCATTCTTTTTTTTTTTTTTTTATTTATTTTACCTTTATTTAACCAGGTAGGCAAGTTGAGAACAAGTTCTCATTTACAATTGCGACCTGGCCAAGATAAAGCAAAGCAGTTCGACAGATACAACAACACAGAGTTACACATGGAGTAAAACAAACATACAGTCAATAATAAAGTATAAACAAGTCTATATACAATGTGAGCAAATGAGGTGAGAAGGGAGGTAAAGGCAAAAAAGGCCATGGTGGCAAGGTAAATACAATATAGCAAGTAAAACACTGGAATGGTAGTTTTGCAATGGAAGAATGTGCAAAGTAGAAATAAAAATAATGGGGTGCAAAGGAGCAAAATAAATAAATAAATGAAATACAGTTGGGAAAGAGGTAGTTGTTTGGGCTAAATTATAGGTGGGCTATGTACAGGTACAGTAATCTGTGAGCTGCTCTGACAGTTGGTGCTTAAAGCTAGTGAGGGAGATAAGTGTTTCCAGTTTCAGAGATTTTTGTAGCTCGTTCCAGTCATTGGCAGCAGAGAACTGGAAAGAGAGGCGGCCAAAGAAAGAATTGGTTTTGGGGGTGACTAGAGAGATATACCTGCTGGAGCGTGTGCTACAGGTGGGAGATGCTATGGTGACCAGCGAGCTGAGATAAGGGGGGACTTTACCTAGCAGGGTCTTGTAGATGACATGGAGCCAGTGGGTTTGGCGACGAGTATGAAGCGAGGGCCAGCCAACGAGAGCGTACAGGTCGCAATGGTGGGTAGTATATGGGGCTTTGGTGACAAAACGGATTGCACTGTGATATACTGCATCCAATTTGTTGAGTAGGGTATTGGAGGCTATTTTGTAAATGACATCGCCAAAGTCGAGGATTGGTAGGATGGTCAGTTTTACAAGGGTATGTTTGGCAGCATGAGTGAAGGATGCTTTGTTGCGAAATAGGAAGCCAATTCTAGATTTAACTTTGGATTGGAGATGTTTGATATGGGTCTGGAAGGAGAGTTTACAGTCTAACCAGACACCTAAGTATTTGTAGTTGTCCACGTATTCTAAGTCAAAGCCGTCCAGAGTAGTGATGTTGGACAGGCGGGTAGGTGCAGGTAGCGATCGGTTGAAGAGCATGCATTTAGTTTTACTTGTATTTAAGAGCAATTGGAGGCCACGGAAGGAGAGTTGTATGGCATTGAAGCTTGCCTGGAGGGTTGATAACACAGTGTCCAAAGAAGGGCCGGAAGTATACAGAATGGTGTCGTCTGCGTAGAGGTGGATCAGAGACTCACCAGCAGCAAGAGCGACCTCATTGATGTATACAGAGAAGAGAGTCGGTCCAAGAATTGAACCCTGTGGCACCCCCATAGAGACTGCCAGAGGTCCGGACAACAGACCCTCTGATTTGACACACTGAACTCTATCAGAGAAGTAGTTGGTGAACCAGGCGAGGCAATCATTTGAGAAACCAAGGCTGTTGAGTCTGCCGATGAGGATGTGGTGATTGACAGAGTCGAAAGCCTTGGCCAGATCAATGAATACGGCTGCACAGTAATGTTTCTTATCGATGGCGGTTAAGATATCGTTTAGGACCTTGAGCGTGGCTGAGGTGCACCCATGACCAGCTCTGAAACCAGATTGCATAGCAGAGAAGGTATGGTGAGATTCGAAATGGTCGGTAATCTGTTTGTTGTCTTGGCTTTCGAAGACCTTAAAAAGGCATGGTAGGATAGATATAGGTCTGTAGCAGTGTGGGTCAAGAGTGTCCCCCCCCCCTTTGAAGAGGGGGATGACCGCAGCTGCTTTCCAATCTTTGGGAATCTCAGACGACACGAAAGAGAGGTTGAACAGGCTAGTAATAGGGGTGGCAACAATTTCGGTAGATCATTTTAGAAAGAAAGGGTCCAGATTGTCTAGCCCGGCTGATTTGTAGGGGTCCAGATTTTGCAGCTCTTTCAGAACATCAGCTGAATGGATTTGGGAGAAGGAGAAATGGGGAAGGCTTGGGCGAGTTGCTGTTGGGGGTGCAGTGCTGTTGACAGGGGTAGGAGTAGCCAGGTGGAAAGCATGGCCAGCGGTAGAAAAATGCTTATTGAAATTTTCAATTATGGTGGATTTATCAGTGGTGACAGTGTTTCCTATCTTCAGTGCAGTGGGCAGCTGGGAGGAGGTGTTCTTATTCTCCATGGACTTTACAGTGTCCCAGAACTTTTTTGAGTTAGTGTTGCAAGAAGCACATTTCTGCTTGAAAAAGCTAGCCTTGGCTTTTCTAACTGCCTGTGTATAATGGTTTCTAGCTTCCCTGAACAGCTGCATATCACGGGGGCTGTTCGATGCTAATGCAGAACGCCATAGGATGTTTTTGTGTTGGTTAAGGACAGTCAGGTCTGGGGAGAACCAAGGGCTATATCTGTTCCTGGTTCTAAATTTCTTGAATGGGGCATGTTTATTTATGATGGTTAGGAAGGCATTTAAAAAAAATATCCAGGCATCCTCTACTGACGGGATGAGGTCAATATCCTTCCAGGATACCCCGGCCAGGTCGATTAGAAAGGCCTGCTCGCTGAAGTGTTTCAGGGAGCGTTTTACAGTGATGAGATGAGGTTGTTTGACCGCTGACCCATTACGGATGCAGGCAATGAGGCAGTGATCGCTGAGATCTTGGTTGATGACAGCAGAGGTGTCTTAGAGGGGAAGTTGGTTAGGATGATATCTATGAGGGTGCCCGTGTTTAAGGCTTTGGGGAGTTACCTGGTAGGTTCATTGATAATTTGTGTGAGATTGAGGGCATCAAGTTTAGATTGTAGGATGGCTGGGGTGTTAAGCATGTTCCAGTTTAGGTCGCCTAGCAGCACGAGCTCTGAAGATAGATGGGGGGGCAATCAGTTCACATATGGTGTCCAGAGCACAGCTGGGGGCAGAGGGTGGTCTATAGCAGGCGGCAACGGTGAGAGACTTGTTTTTAGAGAGGTGGATTTTTAAAAGTAGAAGTTCAAATTGTTTGGGTACAGACCTGGATAGTAGGACAGAACTCTGCAGGCTATCTTTGCAGTAGATTGCAACACCGCCCCCTTTGGCAGTTCTATCTTGTCTGAAAATGTTGTAGTTTGGAATTAAAATGTCTGAATTTTTGGTGGTCTTCCTAAGCCAGGATTCAGACACAGCTACATCCGGGTTGGCAGAGTGTGCTAAAGCAGTGAATAGAACAAACTTAGGGAGGAGGCTTCTAATGTTAACATGCATGAAACCAAGGCTATTACGGTTACAGAAGTCGTCAAAAGAGAGCGCCTGGGGAATAGGAGTGGAGCTAGGCACTGCAGGGCCTGGATTCACCTCTACATCGCCAGAGGAACATAGGAGGAGTAGAATAAGGGTGCGGCTAAAAGCAATAAGAATTGGTCGTCTAGAACGTCTGGAACAGAGAGTAAAAGGAGGTTTCTGGGGGCGATAAAATAGCATCAAGGTATAATGTACAGACAAAGGTAAGGTAGGATGTGAATACAGTGGAGGTAAACCTAGGTATTGAGTGATGAAGAGAGAGATATTGTCTCTAGAAACATCATTGAAACCAGGAGATGTCATTGCATATGTGGGTGGTGGAACTAATAGGTTTATGGAGAGGCATGCTTAGTCGAGTGATCAAAAGGGTCCAGTGAGTGGAGAGGTTGGTTGAGGGTCACGGCGATTTAGACAGCTAGCCAGGCCATCGGTAGCAAGCTAGCATAGGATGGAGGTCTGTTGTTAGCCACCTCTTGCGTTCGGTCAGTAGATTAGTGGGGTTCCGTGTGGTAGAGGGGATTAATCCAAATCACACAACAACAACAAAAATAAGAACAATAGATATGGTTATAGAGGCCCGAGAAGAAAACATAATAATAATAAAAATAAATAAATTGTCCGATTGTCTATTCAGATAGCAGCCGGTAAGACAGCTAACGGTTAGCGGGCCGCAGATGGGCGTTCAGGTAACGTCGCGACGGAGGAGCCAGCCGGATCTCCTTCAGGTAGATAACGTCGGCAGTCCAGTTGTGAAGGCCCGGTGGGGCTCCGCGTAGGCAGTAAAACGGGTCCGGATAGGTGACTGCAGCCCAGGAGTGAATGATGGAACTCAGGAGTGATTGACGGAGCTGGCTAGCACCGGAACAATCAATGTTTGCTCCGGAATCGACGAAAGCCGACTGTCACACGGATAGCAGCTAGCTAGCTGTGAGATCCGGGTATGAATGTCCAGAGAGCAGTTGAAATCCAGGGACATGGAGAGAAAAATTGGTCCGGTATGTTCCGTTCCGAGCCGCGCTGCGCCGTACAAAACTGGCGATAGATTTTCGATAGATTTTCGAGCTAAAGAATAGCTGATGACCACAAACCGTGGTTAGCTGAATACTAACGATTTGCCAGTAAAGAAGCTAACTAGCTTCTGATTAGCTTCTGGATTAGCTTCTGGGCTAGCTCCTGGCTAGCTTCTGGCTAGTTTCTGGCTAGCTTCTTGGAGTTTCTGGCTAGCTTCTTGGAGGAATTACAGATCTGAGGTAAATAATACTTTTTTATAATTATAAATTGGTGAGGCTGGTTGCAGGAGAGTGTTTTGACAATGAGTTGATGGAAAATAAAAATAAATGTATGTGAAAAAAGTTGTAAATATATATATATATACAGGACACGACAAGACGAGGACAAAAGACGTCTGAACTGCTATGCGATCTTGGAGTGAATTCTAACAGTATCCAGTATCCATTCTAACAGTATCCATTCTAACAGTATCTATTCTAAAAGTATCCATTCTAACAGTATCCATTCTAACAGTACCCATTCTAACAGTACCCATTCTAACAGTATCCATTCTAACAGTATCCATTCTAAGAGTATCCAGTATCCATTCTAACAGTATCCATTCTAACAGTATCCAACCTAACAGTTTCATTTCTAACAGTATCCATTCTAACAGTACCCATTCTAACAGTACCCATTCTAACAGTATCCATTCAAACAGTATCCAACCTAACAGTTTCATTTCTAACAGTATCCATTCTAACAGTACCCATTCTAACAGTACCCATTCAAACAGTATCCATTCTAACAGTATCCATTCTAACAGTACCCATTCTACAGTATCCATTCTAACAGTATCCATTCTAACAGTACCCATTCTAACATTATCCAGTATCCATTCTAACAGTATCCATTCTAACAGTACCCATTCTAACAGTATCCATTCTAACAGTACCCATTCTAACATTATCCAGTATCCATTCTAGCAGTATCCATTCTAACAGTATCCATTCTAACAGTATCCATTCTAAAAGTATCCATTCTAACAGTATCCATTCTAACAGTATCCATTCTAACAGTATCCAGTATCCATTCTAACAGTATCCATTCTAACAGTACCCATTCTAACAGTATCCATTCTAACAGTATCCATTCTAACAGTATCCATTCTAACAGTATCCATTCTAACAGTATCCAGTATCCATTCTAACAGTATCCATCCTAACAGTTTCATTTCTAACAGTATCCATTCTAACAGTATCCAGTATCCATTCTAACAGTATCCAACCTAACAGTTTCATTTCTAACAGTATCCATTCTAACAGTACCCATTCTAACAGTACCCATTCTAACAGTATCCATTCTAACAGTACCCATTCTAACAGTACCCATTCTAACAGTATCCATTCTAACAGTATCCAACCTAACAGTTTCATTTCTAACAGTATCCATTCTAACAGTACCCATTCTAACAGTACCCATTCAAACAGTATCCATTCTAACAGTATCCATTCTAACAGCACCCATTCTAACAGTATCCATTCAAACAGTATCCATTCTAACAGTACCCATTCTAACATTATCCAGTATCCATTCTAACAGTATCCATTCTAACAGTATCCATTCTAACAGTATCCATTCTAACAGTATCCATTCTAACAGTATCCATTCTAACAGTACCCATTCTAACAGTACCCATTCTAACAGTACCCATTCTAACAGTACCCATTCTAACAGTATCCATTCTAACAGTATCCATTCTAACAGTACCCATTCTAACATTATCCAGCATCCATTCTAACAGTATCCATTCTAACAGTATCCATTCTAAAAGTATCCATTCTAACAGTATCCATTTTAACAGTATCCATTCTAACAGTATCCAGTATCCATTCTAACAGTATCCATTCTAACAGTACCCATTCTAACAGTATCCATTCTAACAGTATCCATTCTAACAGTATCCATTCTAACAGTATCCAACCTAACAGTTTCATTTCTAACAGTATCCATTCTAACAGTACCCATTCTAACAGTACCCATTCTAACAGTATCCATTCTAACAGTATCCAACCTAACAGTTTCATTTCTAACAGTATCCATTCTAACAGCACCCATTCTAACAGTACCCATTCAAACAGTATCCATTCTAACAGTATCCATTCTAACAGTACCCATTCTAACAGTATCCATTCTAACAGTATCCATTCTAACAGTACCCATTCTAACAGTATCCATCTAACAGTACCCATTCTAACAGTATCCATTCTAACAGTACCCATTCTAACATTATCCAGTATCCATTCTAGCAGTATCCATTCTAACAGTATCCATTCTAACAGTATCCATTCTAACAATATCCAGTATCCATTCTAACAGTATCCAACCTAACAGTTTCATTTCTAACAGTATCCATTCTAACAGTATCCAGTATCCATTCTAACAGTATCCAACCTAACAGTTTCATTTCTAACAGTATCCATTCTAACAGTACCCATTCTAACAGTATCCATTCTAACAGTATCCATCTAACAGTATCCATTCTAACATTATCCATTCTAACAGTACCCATTCTAACAGTATCCATTCTAACAGTACCCATTCTAACAGTATCCATTCTAACAGTACCCATTTTAACATTATCCAGTATCCATTCTAGCAGTATCCATTCTAACAGTATCCATTCTAACAGTATCCATTCTAACAATATCCAGTATCCATTCTAACAGTATCCAACCTAACAGTTTCATTTCTAACAGTATCCATTCTAACAGTATCCAGTATCCATTCTAACAGTATCCAACCTAACAGTTTCATTTCTAACAGTATCCATTCTAACAGTACCCATTCTAACAGTACCCATTCTAACAGTATCCATTCTAACAGTACCCATTCTAACAGTACCTATTCTAACAGTATCCATTCTAACAGTATCCAACCTAACAGTTTCATTTCTAACAGTATCCATTCTAACAGTACCCATTCTAACAGTACCCATTCAAACAGTTTCCATTCTAACAGTATCCATTCTAACAGTACCCATTCTAACAGTATCCATTCTAACAGTATCCATTCTAACAGTACCCATTCTAACATTATCCAGTATCCATTCTAACAGTATCCATTCTAACAGTATCCATTCTAACAGTATCCATTCTAACAGTATCCATTCTAACAGTATCCATTCTAACAGTATCCATTCTAACAGTACCCATTCTAACAGTATCCATTCTAACAGTACCCATTCTAACAGTACCCATTCAAACAGTTTCCATTCTAACAGTATCCATTCTAACAGTACCCATTCTAACAGTATCCATTCTAACAATATCCATTCTAACAGTACCCATTCTAACATTATCCAGTATCCATTCTAACAGTATCCATTCTAACAGTATCCATTCTAACAGTATCCATTCTAACAGTATCCATTCTAACAGTATCCATTCTAACAGTATCCATTCTAACAGTATCCATTCTAACAGTACCCATTCTAACAGTATCCATTCTAACAGTATCCATTCTAACAGTACCCATTCTAACATTATCCAGTATCCATTCTAACAGTATCCATTCTAACAGTATCCATTCTAACAGTATCCATTCTAAAAGTATCCATTCTAAAAGTATCCATTCTAACAGTATCCATTCTAACAGTATCCAGCATCCATTCTAACAGTATCCATTCTAACAGTACCCATTCTAACAGTATCCATTCTAACAGTATCCATTCTAAAAGTATCCATTCTAACAGTACCCATTCTAACATTATCCAGTATCCATTCTAACAGTATCCATTCTAACAGTATCCATTCTAACAGTATCCATTCTAAAAGTATCCATTCTAACAGTACCCATTCTAACATTATCCAGTATCCATTCTAACAGTATCCATTCTAACAGTATCCATTCTAACAGTATCCATTCTAACAGTACCCATTCTAACAGTATCCATTCTAACAGTACCCATTCTAACAGTACCCATTCTAACAGTATCCATTCTAACAGTATCCATTCTAACAGTACCCATTCTAACATTATCCAGCATCCATTCTAACAGTATCCATTCTAACAGTATCCATTCTAAAAGTATCCATTCTAACAGTATCCATTTTAACAGTATCCATTCTAACAGTATCCAGTATCCATTCTAACAGTATCCATTCTAACAGTACCCATTCTAACAGTATCCATTCTAACAGTATCCATTCTAACAGTATCCATTCTAACAGTATCCAGTATCCATTCTAACAGTATCCAACCTAACAGTTTCATTTCTAACAGTATCCATTCTAACAGTACCCATTCTAACAGTACCCATTCAAACAGTATCCATTCTAACAGTATCCATTCTAACAGTACCCATTCTAACAGTATCCATTCTAACAGTATCCATTCTAACAGTACCCATTCTAACATTATCCAGTATCCAGTCTAACAGTATCCATTCTAACAGTATCCATCTAACAGTATCCATTCTAACAGTATCCATTCTAACAGTACCCATTCTAACAGTATCCATTCTAACAGTACCCATTCTAACAGTATCCATTCTAACAGTACCCATTCTGACATTATCCAGTATCCATTCTAGCAGTATCCATTCTAACAGTATCCATTCTAAAAGTATCCATTCTAAAAGTATCCATTCTAACAGTATCCAGTATCCATTCTAACAGTATCCATTCTAACAGTACCCATTCTAACAGTATCCATTCTAACAGTATCCATTCTAACAGTATCCATTCTAACAGTACCCATTCTAACAGTATCCATTCTAACAGTACCCATTCTAACAGTACCCATTCTAACAGTATCCATTCTAACAGTATCCATTCTAACAGTACCCATTCTAACATTATCCAGTATCCATTCTAACAGTATCCATTCTAACAGTATCCATTCTAACAGTATCCATTCTAACAGTACCCATTCTAACAGTATCCATTCTAACAGTATCCATTCTAACAGTACCCATTCTAACATTATCCAGTATCCATTCTAACAGTATCCATTCTAACAGTATCCATTCTAACAGTATCCATTCTAAAAGTATCCATTCTAACAGTATCCATTCTAACAGTATCCATTCTAACAGTATCCAGCATCCATTCTAACAGTATCCATTCTAACAGTACCCATTCTAACAGTATCCATTCTAACAGTATCCATTCTAACAGTATCCATTCTAACAGTGTCCAGTATCCATTCTAACAGTATCCAACCTAACAGTTTCATTTCTAACAGTATCCATTCTAACAGTATCCAGTATCTATTCTAACAGTATCCAACCTAACAGTTTCATTTCTAACAGTATCCATTCTAACAGTATCCATTCTAACAGTATCCATTCTAACAGTACCCTTTCTAACAGTATCCATTCTAACAGTACCCATTCTAACAGTATCCATTCTAACACTATCCATTCTAACAGTATCCATTCTAACAGTATCCATTCTAACAGTATCCAGTATCTATTCTAACAGTATCCAACCTAACAGTTTCATTTCTAACAGTATCCATTCTAACAGTACCCGTTCTAAAAGTACCCATTCTAACAGTATCCATTCTAACAGTAGCCAGTATCCATTCTAACAGTATCCATTCCAACAGTATCCATTCTAACAGTACCCATTCTAACAGTATCCATTCTAACAGTATCCATTCTAACAGTATCCAGTATCCATTCTAACTGTATCCAACCTAACAGTTTCATTTCTAACAGTATCCATTCTAACAGTACCCATTCTAACAGTACCCATTCTAACAGTATCCATTCTAACAGTATCCAACCTAACAGTTTCATTTCTAACAGTATCCATTCTAACAGTACCCATTCTAACAGTACCCATTCAAACAGTATCCATTCTAACAGTATCCATTCTAACAGTACCCATTCTAACAGTATCCATTCTAACAGTATCCATTCTAACAGTACCCATTCTAACATTATCCAGTATCCAGTCTAACAGTATCCATTCTAACAGTATCCATTCTAAAAGTTTCCATTCTAACAGTATCCATTCTAACAGTACCCATTCTAACAGTATCCATTCTAACAGTACCCATTCTAACATTATCCAGTATCCATTCTAAAAGTATCCATTCTAACAGTATCCAGTATCCATTCTAACAGTATCCATTCTAACAGTACCCATTCTAACAGTATCCATTCTAACAGTATCCATTCTAACAGTATCCATTCTAACAGTATCCATTCTAACAATATCCAGTATCCATTCTAACAGTATCCAACCTAACAGTTTCATTTCTAACAGTATCCATTCTAACAGTATCCAGTATCCATTCTAACAGTATCCAACCTAACAGTTTCATTTCTAACAGTATCCATTCTAACAGTACCCATTCTAACAGTACCCATTCTAACAGTATCCATTCTAACAGTACCCATTCTAACAGTACCTATTCTAACAGTATCCATTCTAACAGTATCCAACCTAACAGTTTCATTTCTAACAGTATCCATTCTAACAGTACCCATTCTAACAGTACCCATTCAAACAGTTTCCATTCTAACAGTATCCATTCTAACAGTACCCATTCTAACAGTATCCATTCTAACAGTATCCATTCTAACAGTACCCATTCTAACATTATCCAGTATCCATTCTAACAGTATCCATTCTAACAGTATCCATTCTAACAGTATCCATTCTAACAGTATCCATTCTAACAGTACCCATTCTAACAGTATCCATTCTAACAGTACCCATTCTAACAGTACCCATTCTAACAGTATCCATTCTAACAGTATCCATTCTAACAAGACCCATTCTAACATTATCCAGTATCCATTCTAACAATATCCATTCTAACAGTATCCATTCTAACAGTATCCATTCTAAAAGTATCCATTCTAACAGTATCCATTCTAACAGTATCCAGCATCCATTCTAACAGTATCCATTCTAACAGTACCCATTCTAACAGTATCCATTCTAACAGTATCCATTCTAACAGTATCCATTCTAACAGTATCCAGTATCCATTCTAACAGTATCCAACCTAACAGTTTCATTTCTAACAGTATCCATTCTAACAGTATCCAGTATCCATTCTAACAGTATCCAACCTAACAGTTTCATTTCTAACAGTATCCATTCTAACAGTATCCATTCTAACAGTATCCATTCTAACAGTACCCATTCTAACAGTATCCATTCTAACAGTACCCATTCTAACAGTATCCATTCTAACAGTACCCGTTCTAACATTATCCAGTATCCATCTAACAGTATCCATTCTAACAGTATCCAGTATCCATTCTAACAGTATCCAACCTAACAGTTTCATTTCTAACAGTATCCATTCTAACAGTATCCAGTATCCATTCTAACAGTATCCAACCTAACAGTTTCATTTCTAACAGTATCCATTCTAACAGTACCCATTCTAACAGTACCCATTCTAACAGTATCCAGTCTAACAGTATCCATTCTAACAGTACCCATTCTAAAAGTATCCATTCTAACAGTATCCATTCTAACAATATCCATTCTAACAGTATCCATTCTAACAGTACCCATTCTAACATTATCCAGTATCCATTCTAACAGTATCCATTCTAACAGTATCCATTCTAACAGTATCCATTCTAACAGTATCCAGTATCCATTCTAACAGTATCCATTCTAACAATACCCATTCTAACAGTATCCATTCTAACAGTATCCATTCTAACAGTAACAATACTAACAGTACCCATTCTAACAGTATCCATTCTAACAGTATCCATTCTAACTACCCATTCTAACAGTATCCATTCTAACAGTACCCATCTAACAGTATCCATTCTAACAGTATCCATTCTAACAGTATCCATTCTAACAGTACCCAGTAGCCATTCTAACAGTATCCATTCTAACAGTACCCATTCTAACAGTATCCAGTATCCATTCTAACAGTATCCAGTATCCATTCTAACAGTACCCATTCTAACAGTATCCATTCTAACAGTATCCATTCCAACAGTATCCATTGTAACAGTATCAATTCTAACAGTTTCCATTCTAACAGTATCCAGTATCCATTCTAAGAGTATCCAGTATCCATTCTAACAGTATCCAGTGTCCATTCTAACAGTATCCATTCTAACAGTATCCATTCTAACAGTATCTATTCTAACAGTATCCATTGTAACAGTATCCATTCTAACAGTATCCATTCTAACTACCCATTCTAAAAGTATCCATTCTAACAGTATCCATTCTAAACGTATCCATTCTAACAGTATCCATTCTAACAGTATCCATTCTAACAGTATCCATTCTAACTACCCATTCTAACAGTATCCATTCTAACAGTAACCATTCCAACAGTATCCATTCTAACAGTACCCATTCTAACAGTAACCATTCTAACAGTATCCATTCCAACAGTATCCATTCTAACAGTATCCATTCTAACAGTATCCATTCTAACAGTATCCATTCTAACAGTATCCATTCTAACAGTACCCATTCTAACAGTATCCATTCTAACAGTACCCATTCTAACAGTACCCATTCTAACAGTATCCATCCTAACAGTATCCATTCTAACAAGACCCATTCTAACATTATCCAGTATCCATTCTAACAGTATCCATTCTAACAGTATCCATTCTAACAGTATCCATTCTAAAAGTATCCATTCTAACAGTATCCATTCTAACAGTATCCAGCATCCATTCTAACAGTATCCATTCTAACAGTACCCATTCTAACAGTATCCATTCTAACAGTATCCATTCTAACAGTATCCATTCTAACAGTATCCAGTATCCATTCTAACAGTATCCAACCTAACAGTTTCATTTCTAACAGTATCCATTCTAACAGTATCCAGTATCCATTCTAACAGTATCCAACCTAATAGTTTCATTTCTAACAGTATCCATTCTAACAGTATCCATTCTAACAGTATCCATTCTAACAGTACCCATTCTAACAGTATCCATTCTAACAGTACCCATTCTAACAGTATCCATTCTAACAGTACCCGTTCTAACATTATCCAGTATCCATCTAACAGTATCCATTCTAACAGTATCCAGTATCCATTCTAACAGTATCCAACCTAACAGTTTCATTTCTAACAGTATCCATTCTAACAGTATCCAGTATCCATTCTAACAGTATCCAACCTAACAGTTTCATTTCTAACAGTATCCATTCTAACAGTACCCATTCTAACAGTACCCATTCTAACAGTATCCAGTCTAACAGTATCCATTCTAACAGTACCCATTCTAAAAGTATCCATTCTAACAGTATCCATTCTAACAATATCCATTCTAACAGTATCCATTCTAACAGTACCCATTCTAACATTATCCAGTATCCATTCTAACAGTATCCATTCTAACAGTATCCATTCTAACAGTATCCATTCTAACAGTATCCAGTATCCATTCTAACAGTATCCATTCTAACAATACCCATTCTAACAGTATCCATTCTAACAGTATCCATTCTAACAGTAACAATACTAACAGTACCCATTCTAACAGTATCCATTCTAACAGTATCCATTCTAACTACCCATTCTAACAGTATCCATTCTAACAGTACCCATTCTAACAGTATCCATTCTAACAGTATCCATTCTAACAGTATCCATTCTAACAGTACCCAGTAGCCATTCTAACAGTATCCATTCTAACAGTACCCATTCTAACAGTATCCAGTATCCATTCTAACAGTATCCAGTATCCATTCTAACAGTACCCATTCTAACAGTATCCATTCTAACAGTATCCATTCCAACAGTATCCATTGTAACAGTATCAATTCTAACAGTATCCATTCTAACAGTATCCAGTATCCATTCTAACAGTATCCAGTATCCATTCTAACAGTATCCAGTGTCCATTCTAACAGTATCCATTCTAACAGTATCCATTCTAACAGTATCTATTCTAACAGTATCCATTGTAACAGTATCCATTCTAACAGTATCCATTCTAACTACCCATTCTAAAAGTATCCATTCTAACAGTATCCATTCTAAACGTATCCATTCTAACAGTATCCATTCTAACAGTATCCATTCTAACAGTATCCATTCTAACTACCCATTCTAACAGTATCCATTCTAACAGTAACCATTCCAACAGTATCCATTCTAACAGTACCCATTCTAACAGTAACCATTCTAACAGTATCCATTCCAACAGTATCCATTCTAACAGTATCCATTCTAACAGTATCCATTCTAACAGTATCCAGTATCCATTCTAAACGTATTCCGTATCCATTCTAACAGTATCCATTCTAACAGTATCCATTCTAACAGTATCCAGTCTAACTACCCATTCTAAAAGTACCCATTCTAACAGTATCCATTCTAACAGTATCCATTCTAACAGTACCCATTCTAACTACCCATTCTAACTGTATCCATTCTAACAGTATCCATTCTAACAGTATCCATTCTAACAGTATCCATTCTAACAGTATCCAGTCTAACTACCCATTCTAAAAGTACCCATTCTAAAAGTACCCATTCTAACAGTATCCATTCTAACAGTATCCATTCTAACAGTACCCATTCTAACTACCCATTCTAACAGTATCCATTCTAACAGTATCCATTCTAACAGTATCCAGTATCCATTCTAACAGTATCCATTCTAACAGTACCCATTCTAACAGTATCCATCTTACAGTATCCATTCTAACAGTATCCATTCTAACAGTATCCATTCTAACAGTATCCATTCTAACTACCCATTCTAAAAGTATCCATTCTAACAGTATCCATTCTAATAGTATCCATTCTAACTACCCATTCTAAAAGTATCCATTCTAACAGTATCCATTCTAACAGTATCCATTCTAACAGTATCCATTCTAACAGTATCCAGTATCCATTCTAACAGTATCCATTCGAACAGTATCTATTCTAAAAGTAGCCATTCTAACAATGTCCAGTATCCACCCTAACAATATCCATTCCAACAGTATCCATTCTAACAGTACCCATTCTAACAGTATCCATTCTAACAATATCCATCCTAACAGTACCCATTCTAACAGTACCCATTCTAACTACCCATTCTAACAGTATCCATTCACTCAGTATCCATTCTAACAGTACCCATTCTAACAATACCCATTCTAACAGTACCCATTCTAACAGTACCCATTCTAACAATATCCATTCTAACAGTACCCATTCTAACAGTATCCATTCTAACAGTGTCCATACTAAAAGTATCCATTCTAACAGTACCCATTCTAACAATATCCATTCTAACAGTACCCATTCTAACAGTACCCATTCTAACATTACCCATTCTAAAAGTATCCATTCTAACAGTATCCATTCTAACAGTATCCATTCTAACAGTATCCATTCTAACAGTATCCATTCTAACAGTGTCCATACTAACAGTATCCATTCTAACAGTACCCATTCTAACAGTACCCATTCTAACAGTACCCATTCTAACATTACCCATTCTAAAAGTATCCATTCTAACAGTATCCATTCTAACAGTATCCATTCTAACAGTATCCATTCTAACAGTATCCAGTAACCATTCTAACAGTATCCAGTATCCATCCTAACAATATCCATTCTAACAGTATCCATCCTAACAATATCCATTCTAACAGTATCCATTCTAACAGTATCCATTCTAACAGTATCCATTCTAACAGTATCCAGTATCCTTTCGAACAGTATCCATTCTAAAAGTATCCATTCAAACAGTATCCATTCTAACAGTATCCAGTTTCCATTCTAACAGTATCCAGTATCCATCCTAACAATATCCATTCTAACAGTATCCATTCTAACAGTATCCATTCTAACAGTATCCATTCTAACAGTGTCCATACTAACAGTATCCATTCTAACAGTACCCATTCTAACAGTACCCATTCTAACAGTACCCATTCTAACAGTACCCATTCTAACATTACCCATTCTAAAAGTATCCATTCTAACAGTATCCATTCTAACAGTATCCATTCTAACAGTATCCATTCTAACAGTATCCAGTAACCATTCTAACAGTATCCAGTATCCATCCTAACAATATCCATTCTAACAGTATCCATTCAAACAGTATCCATTCTAACAGTATCCAGTTTCCATTCTAACAGTATCCAGTATCCATCCTAACAATATCCATTCTAACAGTATCCATTCTAACAGTATCCATTCTAACAGTATCCATTCTAACAGTGTCCATTCTAACAGTATCCATTCTAACAGTATGCATTCTAACAGTATCCATTCTAACAGTACCCATTCTAACAGTATCCAGTATACATTCTAACAGTATCCATTCTAACAGTATGCATTCTAACAGTACCCATTCTAACAGTACCCATTCTAACAGTATCCAGTATCCATTCTAACAGTATCCATTCGAACAGTATCCATTCTAACAGTTTCCATTCTAACAGTATCCATTCTAACAGTATCCAGTATCCATTCTAACAGTATCCATTCTAACAGTATCCATTCTAACTACCCATTCTAACAGTACCCATTCTAACAGTATCCATCTAACAGTATCCATTCTAAAAGTACCCATTCTAACAGTATCCAGTACCCATTCTAACAGTAACCATTCTAACAGTATCCAGTATCCATTATATCATTATCCATTCTAATAGTATCCATTCTAACAGTATCCATTCTAACAGTATCCATTCTAACAGTACCCATTCTAACAGTATCCAGTATCCAATCTAACAGTAACCATTCTAACAGTACCCATTCTAACTACCCATTCTAACAGTATCCATTCTAACAGTGTCCATACTAACAGTATCCATTCTAACAATACCCATTCTAACAGTACCCATTCTAACAGTATCCATTCTAACAGTATCCATTCTAACAGTATCCAGTATCCTTTCGAACAGTATCCATTCTAAAAGTATCCATTCAAACAGTATCCATTCTAACAGTATCCAGTTTCCATTCTAACAGTATCCAGTATCCATCCTAACAATATCCATTCTAACAGTATCCATTCTAACAGTATCCATTCTAACAGTATCCATTCTAACAGTGTCCATACTAACAGTATCCATTCTAACAGTACCCATTCTAACAGTACCCATTCTAACAGTACCCATTCTAACAGTACCCATTCTAACATTACCCATTCTAAAAGTATCCATTCTAACAGTATCCATTCTAACAGTATCCATTCTAACAGTATCCATTCTAACAGTATCCAGTAACCATTCTAACAGTATCCAGTATCCATCCTAACAATATCCATTCTAACAGTATCCATTCAAACAGTATCCATTCTAACAGTATCCAGTAACCATTCTAACAGTATCCAGTATCCATCCTAACAATATCCATTCTAACAGTATCCATTCAAACAGTATCCATTCTAACAGTATCCAGTTTCCATTCTAACAGTATCCAGTATCCATCCTAACAATATCCATTCTAACAGTATCCATTCTAACAGTATCCATTCTAACAGTATCCATTCTAACAGTGTCCATTCTAACAGTATCCATTCTAACAGTATGCATTCTAACAGTATCCATTCTAACAGTACCCATTCTAACAGTATCCAGTATACATTCTAACAGTATCCATTCTAACAGTATGCATTCTAACAGTACCCATTCTAACAGTACCCATTCTAACAGTATCCAGTATCCATTCTAACAGTATCCATTCGAACAGTATCCATTCTAACAGTTTCCATTCTAACAGTATCCATTCTAACAGTATCCAGTATCCATTCTAACAGTATCCATTCTAACAGTATCCATTCTAACTACCCATTCTAACAGTACCCATTCTAACAGTATCCATCTAACAGTATCCATTCTAAAAGTACCCATTCTAACAGTATCCAGTACCCATTCTAACAGTAACCATTCTAACAGTATCCAGTATCCATTATATCATTATCCATTCTAATAGTATCCATTCTAACAGTATCCATTCTAACAGTATCCATTCTAACAGTACCCATTCTAACAGTATCCAGTATCCAATCTAACAGTAACCATTCTAACAGTACCCATTCTAACTACCCATTCTAACAGTATCCATTCTAACAGTGTCCATACTAACAGTATCCATTCTAACAATACCCATTCTAACAGTACCCATTCTAACAGTATCCATTCTAACAGTATCCATTCTAACAGTATCCAGTATCCTTTCGAACAGTATCCATTCTAAAAGTATCCATTCAAACAGTATCCATTCTAACAGTATCCAGTTTCCATTCTAACAGTATCCAGTATCCATCCTAACAATATCCATTCTAACAGTATCCATTCTAACAGTATCCATTCTAACAGTATCCATTCTAACAGTGTCCATACTAACAGTATCCATTCTAACAGTACCCATTCTAACAGTACCCATTCTAACAGTACCCATTCTAACATTACCCATTCTAAAAGTATCCATTCTAACAGTATCCATTCTAACAGTATCCATTCTAACAGTATCCATTCTAACAGTATCCAGTAACCATTCTAACAGTATCCAGTATCCATCCTAACAATATCCATTCTAACAGTATCCATTCAAACAGTATCCATTCTAACAGTATCCAGTTTCCATTCTAACAGTATCCAGTATCCATCCTAACAATATCCATTCTAACAGTATCCATTCTAACAGTATCCATTCTAACAGTATCCATTCTAACAGTGTCCATTCTAACAGTATCCATTCTAACAGTATGCATTCTAACAGTATCCATTCTAACAGTACCCATTCTAACAGTATCCAGTATACATTCTAACAGTATCCATTCTAACAGTATGCATTCTAACAGTACCCATTCTAACAGTACCCATTCTAACAGTATCCAGTATCCATTCTAACAGTATCCATTCGAACAGTATCCATTCTAACAGTTTCCATTCTAACAGTATCCATTCTAACAGTATCCAGTATCCATTCTAACAGTATCCATTCTAACAGTATCCATTCTAACTACCCATTCTAACAGTACCCATTCTAACAGTATCCATCTAACAGTATCCATTCTAAAAGTACCCATTCTAACAGTATCTAGTACCCATTCTAACAGTAACCATTCTAACAGTATCCAGTATCCATTATATCATTATCCATTCTAATAGTATCCATTCTAACAGTATCCATTCTAACAGTATCCATTCTAACAGTACCCATTCTAACAGTATCCAGTATCCAATCTAACAGTAACCATTCTAACAGTACCCATTCTAACTACCCATTCTAACAGTATCCATTCTAACAGTGTCCATACTAACAGTATCCATTCTAACAATACCCATTCTAACAGTACCCATTCTAACAGTATCCATTCTAACAGTATCCATTCGAACAGTATCCAGTATCCATTCGAACAGTATCCATTCTAAAAGTATCCATTCAAACAGTATCCATTCTAACAGTATCCATTCTAACAGTATCCAGTTTCCATTCTAACAGTATCCAGTATCCATCCTAACAATATCCATTCTAACAGTATCCATCCTAACAATATTCATTCTAACAGTATCCCTTCTAACAGTACCCATTCTAAAAGTATCCATTCTAACAGTATCCATTCTAACAGTCCCCATTCTAACAGTATCCAGTAATCATTCTAACAGTAACCATTCTAACAGTGTCCATACTAACAGTATCCATTCTAACAGTACCCATTCTAACAGTATCCAGTATCCATTCTAACAGTAACCATTCTAACAGTATCCATTCTAACAGTGTCCATACTAACAGTATCCATTCTAACAGTACCCATTCTAACAGTATCCATTCTAACAGTATCCATTCTAACAGTATCCAGTATCCATTCTAACAGTAACCATTCTAACAGTACCCATTCTAACTACCCATTCTAACAGTATCCATTCTAACAGTATCCATTCTAACAGTGTCCATACTAACAGTATCCATTCTAACAGTACCCATTCTAACAGTATCCATTCTAACAGTATCCATTCTAACAGTATCCAGTATCCATTCTAACAATATCCAGTATCCATCCTAACAATATTCATTTTAACAGTATCCCTTCTAACAGTACCCATTCTAAAAGTATCCATTCTAACAGTATCCATTCTAACAGTATCCATTCTAACTACCCATTCTAACATTATCCATTCTAACAGTATCCAGTAACCATTCTAACAGTATCCATTCTAACAGTATCCATTCGAACAGTATCCATTCTAAAAGTATCCATTCTAACAGTATCCATCCTAACAGTATCCATTCTAATGGTATCCAGTATCCATTCTAACAGTATCCATTCTAACTACCCATTCTAACAGTACCCATTCTAACAGTATCCATCTAACAGTATCCATTCTAAAAGTACCCATTCTAACAGTATCCAGTACCCATTCTAACAGTAACCATTCTAACAGTATCCAGTATCCATTCTATCATTATCCATTCTAATAGTATCCATTCTAACAGTATCCATTCTAACAGTATCCATTCTAACAGTACCCATTCTAACAGTATCCAGTATCCAATCTAACAGTAACCATTCTAACAGTACCCATTCTAACTACCCATTCTAACAGTATCCATTCTAACAGTGTCCATACTAACAGTATCCATTCTAACAATACCCATTCTAACAGTACCCATTCTAACAGTATCCATTCTAACAGTATCCATTCTAACAGTATCCTGTATCCATTCGAACAGTATCCAGTATCCATTCGAACAGTATCCATTCTAAAAGTATCCATTCAAACAGTATCCATTCTAACAGTATCCATTCTAACAGTATCCAGTTTCCATTCTAACAGTATCCAGTATCCATCCTAACAATATCCATTCTAACAGTATCCATCCTAACAATATTCATTCTAACAGTATCCTTTCTAACAGTACCCATTCTAAAAGTATCCATTCTAACAGTATCCATTCTAACAGTCCCCATTCTAACAGTATCCAGTAATCATTCTAACAGTAACCATTCTAACAGTGTCCATACTAACAGTATCCATTCTAACAGTACCCATTCTAACAGTATCCAGTATCCATTCTAACAGTAACCATTCTAACAGTATCCATTCTAACAGTGTCCATACTAACAGTATCCATTCTAACAGTACCCATTCTAGCAGTATCCATTCTAACAGTATCCATTCTAACAGTATCCAGTATCCATTCTAACAGTAACCATTCTAACAGTACCCATTCTAACTACCCATTCTAACAGTATCCATTCTAACAGTATCCATTCTAACAGTGTCCATACTAACAGTATCCATTCTAACTGTACCCATTCTAACAGTATCCATTCTAACAGTATCCATTCTAACAGTATCCAGTATCCATTCTAACAATATCCAGTATCCATCCTAACAATATTCATTTTAACAGTATCCCTTCTAACAGTACCCATTCTAAAAGTATCCATTCTAACAGTATCCATTCTAACAGTATCCATTCTAACTACCCATTCTAACATTATCCATTCTAACAGTATCCAGTAACCATTCTAACAGTATCCATTCTAACAGTATCCATTCGAACAGTATCCATTCTAAAAGTATCCATTCTAACAGTATCCATCCTAACAGTATCCATTCTAATGGTATCCAGTATCCATTCTAACAGTATCCATTCTAACTACCCATTCTAACAGTACCCATTCTAACAGTATCCATCTAACAGTATCCATTCTAAAAGTACCCATTCTAACAGTATCCAGTACCCATTCTAACAGTAACCATTCTAACAGTATCCAGTATCCATTCTATCATTATCCATTCTAATAGTATCCATTCTAACAGTATCCATTCTAACAGTATCCATTCTAACAGTACCCATTCTAACAGTATCCAGTATCCAATCTAACAGTAACCATTCTAACAGTACCCATTCTAACTACCCATTCTAACAGTATCCATTCTAACAGTGTCCATACTAACAGTATCCATTCTAACAATACCCATTCTAACAGTACCCATTCTAACAGTATCCATTCTAACAGTATCCATTCTAACAGTATCCTGTATCCATTCGAACAGTATCCAGTATCCATTCGAACAGTATCCATTCTAAAAGTATCCATTCAAACAGTATCCATTCTAACAGTATCCATTCTAACAGTATCCAGTTTCCATTCTAACAGTATCCAGTATCCATCCTAACAATATCCATTCTAACAGTATCCATCCTAACAATATTCATTCTAACAGTATCCTTTCTAACAGTACCCATTCTAAAAGTATCCATTCTAACAGTATCCATTCTAACAGTCCCCATTCTAACAGTATCCAGTAATCATTCTAACAGTAACCATTCTAACAGTGTCCATACTAACAGTATCCATTCTAACAGTACCCATTCTAACAGTATCCAGTATCCATTCTAACAGTAACCATTCTAACAGTATCCATTCTAACAGTGTCCATACTAACAGTATCCATTCTAACAGTACCCATTCTAGCAGTATCCATTCTAACAGTATCCATTCTAACAGTATCCAGTATCCATTCTAACAGTAACCATTCTAACAGTACCCATTCTAACTACCCATTCTAACAGTATCCATTCTAACAGTATCCATTCTAACAGTGTCCATACTAACAGTATCCATTCTAACTGTACCCATTCTAACAGTATCCATTCTAACAGTATCCATTCTAACAGTATCCAGTATCCATTCTAACAATATCCAGTATCCATCCTAACAATATTCATTTTAACAGTATCCCTTCTAACAGTACCCATTCTAAAAGTATCCATTCTAACAGTATCCATTCTAACAGTATCCATTCTAACTACCCATTCTAACATTATCCATTCTAACAGTATCCAGTAACCATTCTAACAGTATCCATTCTAACAGTATCCATTCGAACAGTATCCATCCTAACAGTATCCATTCTAATGGTATCCAGTATCCATTCTAACAGTATCCAGTTACCATCCTAACAATATCCATTCTAACAGTATCCATTCTAACAGTATTCATTCTAACAGTACCCATTGTAACAGTATCCAGTATCCATACTAACAGTACCCATTCTAACAATACCCATTCTAACAGTACCCATTCTAACAGTATCCATTCTAACAGTATCCATTCTAACAGTATCCATTCTAACAGTATCCTGTATCCATTCGAACAGTATCCAGTATCCATTCGAACAGTATCCATTCTAAAAGTATCCATTCAAACAGTATCCATTCTAACAGTATCCATTCTAACAGTATCCAGTTTCCATTCTAACAGTATCCAGTATCCTTCCTAACAATATCCATTCTAACAGTATCCATTCTAACAGTATCCATTCTAACAGTATCCATTCTAACAGTGTCCATACTAACAGTATCCATTCTAACAGTACCCATTCTAACAGTACCCATTCTAACAGTATCCATTCGTAAAGTATCCATTCTAAAAGTATCCATTCTAACAGTATCCATTCTAACAATACCTATTCTAACAGTACCCATTCTAACAGTATCCAGTATCTATTCTAACAGTATCCAGTATCCATCCTAACAATATCCATTCTAACAGTATCCATTCTAACAGTATCCATCCTAACAGTGTCCATACTAACAGTATCCATTCTAACAGTACCCATTCTAACAGTACCCATTCTAACAGTACCCATTCTAACATTACCCATTCTAAAAGTATCCATTCTAACAGTATCCATTCTAACAGTATCCATTCTAACAGTATCCATTCTAACAGTATCCAGTATCCATTCGTAAAGTATCCATTCTAAAAGTATCCATTCTAACAGTATCCATTCTAACAATACCTATTCTAACAGTACCCATTCTAACAGTATCCAGTATCTATTCTAACAGTATCCAGTATCCATTCTAACAATATCCATTCTAACAGTATCCATTCTAACAGTATCCATTCTAACAGTGTCCATACTAACAGTATCCATTCTAACAGTACCCATTCTAACAGTACCCATTCTAACAGTACCCATTCTAACATTACCCATTCTAAAAGTATCCATACTAACAGTATCCATTCTAACAGTACCCATTCTAACAGTACCCATTCTAACAGTACCCATTCTAACATTACCCATTCTAAAAGTATCCATTCTAACAGTATCCATTCTAACAGTATCCATTCTAACAGTATCCATTCTAACAGTATCCAGTATCCATCCTAACAATATCCATTCTAACAGTATCCATTCTAACAGTATCCATCCTAACAGTATCCATTCTAACAGTCCCCATTCTAACAGTATCCAGTAATCATTCTAACAGTAACCATTCTAACAGTACCCATTCTAACTACCCATTCTAACAGTATCCATTCTAACAGTATCCATTCTAACAGTATCCAGTATCCATTCTAACAGGTAACCATTCTAACAGTACCTATTCTAACTACCCATTCTAACAGTATCCATTCTAACAGTATCCATTCTAACAGTGTCCATACTAACAGTATCCATTCTAACAGTACCCATTCTAACAGTATCCATTCTAACAGTATCCATTCTAACAGTATCCAGTATCCATTCTAACAGTATCCAGTATCCATCCTAACAATATTCATTCTAACAGTATCCCTTCTAACAGTACCCATTCTAAAAGTATCCATTCTAACAGTATCCATTCTAACAGTATCCATTCTAACTACCCATTCTAACATTATCCATTCTAACAGTATCCAGTATCCATTCTAACAGTATCCATTAGAACAGTATCCATTCTAAAAGTATCCATTCTAACAGTATCCATTCTAACAGTATCCATTCTAACAGTATCCAGTATCCATTCTAACAGTATCCAGTATCCATCCTAACAATATCCATTCTAACAGTATCCATTCTAACAGTATTCATTCTAACAGTATCCATTCTAACAGTACCCATTCTAACAGTACCCATTCTAACTACCCATTCTAACAGTATCCATTCTAACAGTGTCCATACTAACAGTGTCCATTCTAACAGTATCCATTCTAACAGTATCCATTCTAACAGTATCCTGTATCCATTCTAACAGTATCCAGTATCCATCCTAACAGTATCCATTCTAACAGTACCCATTCTAAAAGTATCCATTCTAACAGTATCCA
Source organism: Oncorhynchus mykiss (assembly GCF_057628025.1). NCBI lineage: Eukaryota > Metazoa > Chordata > Actinopteri > Salmoniformes > Salmonidae > Oncorhynchus > Oncorhynchus mykiss. The sequence goes on along the minus strand of NC_143026.1, from coordinate 6,143,705 downwards.
TTCTAACAGTATCCATTCTAACAGTATCCATTCTAACAGTATCCTGTATCCATTCTAACAGTATCCAGTATCCATTCTAACAGTAACCATTCTAACAGTACCCATTCTAACTACCCATTCTAACAGTATCCATTCTAACAGTGTCCATACTAACAGTGTCCATTCTAACAGTATCCATTCTAACAGTACCCATTCTAACAGTACCCATTCTAACAGTACCCATTCTAACAGTATCCATTCTAACAGTATCCGTTCTAACAGTATCCTGTATCCATTCTAACAGTATCCAGTATCCATTCTAACAGTAACCATTCTAACAGTACCCATTCTTACTACCCATTCTAACAGTATCCATTCTAACAGTGTCCATACTAACAGTGTCCATTCTAACAGTATCCATTCTAACAGTACCCATTCTAACAGTACCCATTCTAACAGTACCCATTCTAACAGTATCCATTCTAACAGTATCCATTCTAACAGTATCCAGTATCCATCCTAACAGTATCCATTCTAACAGTATCCATTCTAACTACCCATTCTAACAGTATCCATTCTAACAGTGTCCATACTAACAGTGTCCATTCTAACAGTATCCATTCTAACAGTACCCATTCTAACAGTACCCATTCTAACAGTACCCATTCTAACAGTATCCATTCTAACAGTATCCATTCTAACAGTATCCAGTATCCATCCTAACAGTATCCATTCTAACAGTACCCATTCTAAAAGTATCCATTCTAACAGTATCCATTCTAACAGTATCCATTCTAACTACCCATTCTAACAGTATCCAGTATCCATTCTAACAGTATCCATTCTATCAGTATCCATTCTAACAGTACCCATTCTAACAGTATCCAGTATCCATTCTAACAGTATCCATTTGAACAGTATCCATTCTAAAAGTATCCATTCTAACAGTATCCATTCTAACAGTATCCAGTATCCATCCTAACAATATCCATTCTAACGGTATCCATTCTAACAGTATCCATTCTAACAGTATCCATTCTAACAGTATCCATTCTAACAGTATCCTGTATCCATTCTAACAGTATCCAGTATCCATCCTAACAGTATCCATTCTAACAGTACCCATTCTAAAAGTATCCATTCTAACAGTATCCATTCTAACAGTATCCATTCTAACTACCCATTCTAACAGTATCCAGTATCCATTCTAACAGTATCCATTCTAACAGTATCCATTCTAACAGTACCCATTCTAACAGTATCCAGTATCCATTCTAACAGTATCCATTCGAACAGTATCCATTCTAAAAGTATCCATTCTAACAGTATCCATTCTAACAATACCCATTCTAACAGTATCCAGTATCCATTCTAACAGTATCCATTCTAAAAGTATCCATTCTAACAGTATCCATTCTAACAATACCCATTCTAACAGTATCCAGTATCCATTCTAACAGTATCCATTCGAACAGTATCCATTCTAAAAGTATCCATTCTAACAGTATCCATTCTAACAGTATCCAGTATCCATACTAACAATATCCATTCTAACGGTATCCCTTCTAACAGTATCCATTCTAACAGTATCCAGTATCCATTCTAACAGTATCCATTCTAACAGTATCCATTCTAACAGTATCCAGTATCCATTCTAACAGTATCCATTCTAACAGTATCCATTCTAACAGTATCCAGTATCCATCCTAACAGTATCCAGTATCCATCCTAACAATATCCATTCTAACAGTATCCATTCTAACAGTAGCCATTCTAACAGTATCCATTCTAACAGTATCCATTCTAACTACCCATTCTAACAGTATCCATTCTAACAGTATTCAGTATCCATTCTAACAGTATCCATTCTAACAGTATCCATTCTAACAGTACCCATTCTAACAGTAGCCAGTATCCATTCTAACAGTATCCATTCTAACAGTATCCATTCTAACAGTATCCAGTATCCATCCTAACAGTATCCAGTATCCATCCTAACAATATCCATTCTAACAGTATCCATTCTAACAGTATCCATTCTAACAGTACCCATTCTAACAGTATCCAGTATCCATCTAACAGTATCCATTCCAACAGTATCCATTCTAACAGTATTCAGTATCCATTCTAACAGTATCCAGTATCCATCCTAACAATATCCATTCTAACAGTATCCATTCTAACAGTATTCATTCTAACAGTATCCATTCGAACAGTATCCATTCTAAAAGTATCCATTCTAACAGTATCCATCCTAACAGTATCCATTCTAATGGTATCCAGTATCCATTCTAACAGTATCCAGTTACCATCCTAACAATATCCATTCTAACAGTATCCATTCTAACAGTATTCATTCTAACAGTACCCATTGTAACAGTATCCAGTATCCATACTAACAGTACCCATTCTAACAATACCCATTCTAACAGTACCCATTCTAACAGTATCCATTCTAACAGTATCCATTCTAACAGTATCCATTCTAACAGTATCCTGTATCCATTCGAACAGTATCCAGTATCCATTCGAACAGTATCCATTCTAAAAGTATCCATTCAAACAGTATCCATTCTAACAGTATCCATTCTAACAGTATCCAGTTTCCATTCTAACAGTATCCAGTATCCTTCCTAACAATATCCATTCTAACAGTATCCATTCTAACAGTATCCATTCTAACAGTATCCATTCTAACAGTGTCCATACTAACAGTATCCATTCTAACAGTACCCATTCTAACAGTACCCATTCTAACAGTATCCATTCGTAAAGTATCCATTCTAAAAGTATCCATTCTAACAGTATCCATTCTAACAATACCTATTCTAACAGTACCCATTCTAACAGTATCCAGTATCTATTCTAACAGTATCCAGTATCCATCCTAACAATATCCATTCTAACAGTATCCATTCTAACAGTATCCATCCTAACAGTGTCCATACTAACAGTATCCATTCTAACAGTACCCATTCTAACAGTACCCATTCTAACAGTACCCATTCTAACATTACCCATTCTAAAAGTATCCATTCTAACAGTATCCATTCTAACAGTATCCATTCTAACAGTATCCATTCTAACAGTATCCAGTATCCATTCGTAAAGTATCCATTCTAAAAGTATCCATTCTAACAGTATCCATTCTAACAATACCTATTCTAACAGTACCCATTCTAACAGTATCCAGTATCTATTCTAACAGTATCCAGTATCCATCCTAACAATATCCATTCTAACAGTATCCATTCTAACAGTATCCATTCTAACAGTGTCCATACTAACAGTATCCATTCTAACAGTACCCATTCTAACAGTACCCATTCTAACAGTACCCATTCTAACATTACCCATTCTAAAAGTATCCATACTAACAGTATCCATTCTAACAGTACCCATTCTAACAGTACCCATTCTAACAGTACCCATTCTAACATTACCCATTCTAAAAGTATCCATTCTAACAGTATCCATTCTAACAGTATCCATTCTAACAGTATCCATTCTAACAGTATCCAGTATCCATCCTAACAATATCCATTCTAACAGTATCCATTCTAACAGTATCCATCCTAACAGTATCCATTCTAACAGTCCCCATTCTAACAGTATCCAGTAATCATTCTAACAGTAACCATTCTAACAGTACCCATTCTAACTACCCATTCTAACAGTATCCATTCTAACAGTATCCATTCTAACAGTATCCAGTATCCATTCTAACAGGTAACCATTCTAACAGTACCTATTCTAACTACCCATTCTAACAGTATCCATTCTAACAGTATCCATTCTAACAGTGTCCATACTAACAGTATCCATTCTAACAGTACCCATTCTAACAGTATCCATTCTAACAGTATCCATTCTAACAGTATCCAGTATCCATTCTAACAGTATCCAGTATCCATCCTAACAATATTCATTCTAACAGTATCCCTTCTAACAGTACCCATTCTAAAAGTATCCATTCTAACAGTATCCATTCTAACAGTATCCATTCTAACTACCCATTCTAACATTATCCATTCTAACAGTATCCAGTATCCATTCTAACAGTATCCATTAGAACAGTATCCATTCTAAAAGTATCCATTCTAACAGTATCCATTCTAACAGTATCCATTCTAACAGTATCCAGTATCCATTCTAACAGTATCCAGTATCCATCCTAACAATATCCATTCTAACAGTATCCATTCTAACAGTATTCATTCTAACAGTATCCATTCTAACAGTACCCATTCTAACAGTACCCATTCTAACTACCCATTCTAACAGTATCCATTCTAACAGTGTCCATACTAACAATGTCCATTCTAACAGTATCCATTCTAACAGTATCCATTCTAACAGTATCCTGTATCCATTCTAACAGTATCCAGTATCCATCCTAACAGTATCCATTCTAACAGTACCCATTCTAAAAGTATCCATTCTAACAGTATCCATTCTAACAGTATCCATTCTAACAGTATCCATTCTAACAGTATCCTGTATCCATTCTAACAGTATCCAGTATCCATTCTAACAGTAACCATTCTAACAGTACCCATTCTAACTACCCATTCTAACAGTATCCATTCTAACAGTGTCCATACTAACAGTGTCCATTCTAACAGTATCCATTCTAACAGTACCCATTCTAACAGTACCCATTCTAACAGTACCCATTCTAACAGTATCCATTCTAACAGTATCCGTTCTAACAGTATCCTGTATCCATTCTAACAGTATCCAGTATCCATTCTAACAGTAACCATTCTAACAGTACCCATTCTAACTACCCATTCTAACAGTATCCATTCTAACAGTGTCCATACTAACAGTGTCCATTCTAACAGTATCCATTCTAACAGTACCCATTCTAACAGTACCCATTCTAACAGTACCCATTCTAACAGTATCCATTCTAACAGTATCCATTCTAACAGTATCCAGTATCCATCCTAACAGTATCCATTCTAACAGTATCCATTCTAACTACCCATTCTAACAGTATCCATTCTAACAGTGTCCATACTAACAGTGTCCATTCTAACAGTATCCATTCTAACAGTACCCATTCTAACAGTACCCATTCTAACAGTACCCATTCTAACAGTATCCATTCTAACAGTATCCATTCTAACAGTATCCAGTATCCATCCTAACAGTATCCATTCTAACAGTACCCATTCTAAAAGTATCCATTCTAACAGTATCCATTCTAACAGTATCCATTCTAACTACCCATTCTAACAGTATCCAGTATCCATTCTAACAGTATCCATTCTATCAGTATCCATTCTAACAGTACCCATTCTAACAGTATCCAGTATCCATTCTAACAGTATCCATTTGAACAGTATCCATTCTAAAAGTATCCATTCTAACAGTATCCATTCTAACAGTATCCAGTATCCATCCTAACAATATCCATTCTAACGGTATCCATTCTAACAGTATCCATTCTAACAGTATCCATTCTAACAGTATCCATTCTAACAGTATCCTGTATCCATTCTAACAGTATCCAGTATCCATCCTAACAGTATCCATTCTAACAGTACCCATTCTAAAAGTATCCATTCTAACAGTATCCATTCTAACAGTATCCATTCTAACTACCCATTCTAACAGTATCCAGTATCCATTCTAACAGTATCCATTCTAACAGTATCCATTCTAACAGTACCCATTCTAACAGTATCCAGTATCCATTCTAACAGTATCCATTCGAACAGTATCCATTCTAAAAGTATCCATTCTAACAGTATCCATTCTAACAATACCCATTCTAACAGTATCCAGTATCCATTCTAACAGTATCCATTCTAAAAGTATCCATTCTAACAGTATCCATTCTAACAATACCCATTCTAACAGTATCCAGTATCCATTCTAACAGTATCCATTCGAACAGTATCCATTCTAAAAGTATCCATTCTAACAGTATCCATTCTAACAGTATCCAGTATCCATACTAACAATATCCATTCTAACGGTATCCCTTCTAACAGTATCCATTCTAACAGTATCCAGTATCCATTCTAACAGTATCCATTCTAACAGTATCCATTCTAACAGTATCCAGTATCCATTCTAACAGTATCCATTCTAACAGTATCCATTCTAACAGTATCCAGTATCCATCCTAACAGTATCCAGTATCCATCCTAACAATATCCATTCTAACAGTATCCATTCTAACAGTAGCCATTCTAACAGTATCCATTCTAACAGTATCCATTCTAACTACCCATTCTAACAGTATCCATTCTAACAGTATTCAGTATCCATTCTAACAGTATCCATTCTAACAGTATCCATTCTAACAGTACCCATTCTAACAGTAGCCAGTATCCATTCTAACAGTATCCATTCTAACAGTATCCATTCTAACAGTATCCAGTATCCATCCTAACAGTATCCAGTATCCATCCTAACAATATCCATTCTAACAGTATCCATTCTAACAGTATCCATTCTAACAGTACCCATTCTAACAGTATCCAGTATCCATCTAACAGTATCCATTCCAACAGTATCCATTCTAACAGTATTCAGTATCCATTCTAACAGTATCCAGTATCCATCCTAACAATATCCATTCTAACAGTATCCATTCTAACAGTATTCATTCTAACAGTATCCATTCTAACAGTACCCATTCTAACAGTATCCAGTATCCATTCTAACAGTAACCATTCTAACAGTATCCAATCTAACAGTATCCTGTATCCATTCTAACAGTATCCAGTATCCATCCTAACAGTATCCATTCTAACAGTACCCATTCTAAAAGTATCCATTCTAACAGTACCAATTCTAACAGTATCCATTCTAACAGTATCCATTCTAACAGTATCCTGTATCCATTCTAACAGTATCCAGTATCCATTCTAACAGTATCCATTCTAACAGTACCCATTCTAAAAGTATCCATTCTAACAGTATCCATTCTAACAGTATCCATTCTAACTACCCATTCTAACAGTATCCAGTATCCATTCTAACAGTATCCATTCTATCAGTATCCATTCTAACAGTATCCATTCTAACAGTACCCATTCTAACAGTATCCAGTATCCATTCTAACAGTATCCATTCGAACAGTATCCATTCTAAAAGTATCCATTCTAACAGTATCCATTCTAACAGTATCCAGTATCCATCCTAACAATATCCATTCTAACGGTATCCATTCTAACAGTATCCATTCTAACAGTATCCATTCTAACAGTATCCAATCTAACAGTATCCTGTATCCATTCTAACAGTATCCAGTATCCATCCTAACAGTATCCATTCTAACAGTACCCATTCTAAAAGTATCCATTCTAACAGTATCCATTCTAACAGTATCCATTCTAACTACCCATTCTAACAGTATCCAGTATCCATTCTAACAGTATCCATTCTAACAGTATCCATTCTAACAGTACCCATTCTAACAGTATCCAGTATCCATTCTAACATTATCCATTCTAACAGTATCCATTCTAACAATACCCATTCTAACAGTATCCAGTATCCATTCTAACAGTATCCATTCGAACAGTATCCATTCTAAAAGTATCCATTCTAACAGTATCCATCCTAACAGTATCCATTCTAACAGTCCCCATTCTAACAGTATCCAGTAATCATTCTAACAGTAACCATTCTAACAGTACCCATTCTAACTACCCATTCTAACAGTATCCATTCTAACAGTATCCATTCTAACAGTATCCAGTATCCATTCTAACAGGTAACCATTCTAACAGTACCCATTCTAACTACCCATTCTAACAGTATGCATTCTAACAGTATCCATTCTAACAGTGTCCATACTAACAGTATCCATTCTAACAGTACCCATTCTAACAGTATCCATTCTAACAGTATCCATTCTAACAGTATCCAGTATCCATTCTAACAGTATCCAGTATCCATCCTAACAATATTCATTCTAACAGTATCCCTTCTAACAGTACCCATTCTAAAAGTATCCATTCTAACAGTATCCATTCTAACAGTATCCATTCTAACTACCCATTCTAACATTATCCATTCTAACAGTATCCAGTATCCATTCTAACAGTATCCATTCTAACAGTATCCATTCGAACAGTATCCATTCTGAAAGTATCCATTCTAACAGTATCCATTCTAACAGTATCCATTCTAACAGTATCCAGTATCCATTCTAACAGTATCCAGTATCCATCCTAACAATATCCATTCTAACAGTATCCATTCTAACAGTATTCATTCTAACAGTATCCATTCTAACAGTACCCATTCTAACAGTACCCATTCTAACTACCCATTCTAACAGTATCCATTCTAACAGTGTCCATACTAACAGTGTCCATTCTAACAGTATCCATTCTAACAGTATCCATTCTAACAGTATCCTGTATCCATTCTAACAGTATCCAGTATCCATCCTAACAGTATCCATTCTAACAGTACCCATTCTAAAAGTATCCATTCTAACAGTATCCATTCTAACAGTATCCATTCTAACAGTATCCATTCTAACAGTGTCCTGTATCCATTCTAACAGTATCCAGTATCCATTCTAACAGTAACCATTCTAACAGTACCCATTCTAACTACCCATTCTAACAGTATCCATTCTAACAGTGTCCATACTAACAGTGTCCATTCTAACAGTATCCATTCTAACAGTACCCATTCTAACAGTACCCATTCTAACAGTACCCATTCTAACAGTATCCATTCTAACAGTATCCATTCTAACAGTATCCAGTATCCATTCTAACAGTATCCATTCTAACAGTATCCATTCTAACAGTATCCATTCTAACAGTATCCAGTATCCATTCTAACAGGTAACCATTCTAACAGTACCCATTCTAACTACCCATTCTAACAGTACCCATTCTAACAGTATCCATTCTAACAGTATCCATTCTAACAGTATCCAGTATCCATTCTAACAGTATCCAGTATCCATCCTAACAATATTCATTCTAACAGTATCCCTTCTAACAGTACCCATTCTAAAAGTATCCATTCTAACAGTATCCATTCTAACAGTATCCATTCTAACTACCCATTCTAACATTATCCATTCTAACAGTATCCAGTATCCATTCTAATAGTATCCATTCTAACAGTATCCATTCGAACAGTATCCATTCTAAAAGTATCCATTCTAACAGTATCCATTCTAACAGTATCCATTCTAACAGTATCCATTCTAACAGTACCCATTCTAACAGTACCCATTCTAACTACCCATTCTAACAGTATCCATTCTAACAGTGTCCATACTAACAGTGTCCATTCTAACAGTATCCATTCTAACAGTATCCATTCTAACAGTATCCTGTATCCATTCTAACAGTATCCAGTATCCATCCTAAAAGTATCCATTCTAACAGTATCCATTCTAACAGTATTCATTCTAACAGTATCCATTCTAACAGTACCCATTCTAACAGTACCCATTCTAACTACCCATTCTAACAGTATCCATTCTAACAGTATCCAATCTAACAGTATCCTGTATCCATTCTAACAGTATCCAGTATCCATCCTAACAGTATCCATTCTAACAGTACCCATTCTAAAAGTATCCATTCTAACAGTACCAATTCTAACAGTATCCATTCTAACAGTATCCATTCTAACAGTATCCTGTATCCATTCTAACAGTATCCAGTATCCATTCTAACAGTATCCATTCTAACAGTACCCATTCTAAAAGTATCCATTCTAACAGTATCCATTCTAACAGTATCCATTCTAACTACCCATTCTAACAGTATCCAGTATCCATTCTAACAGTATCCATTCTATCAGTATCCATTCTAACAGTATCCATTCTAACAGTACCCATTCTAACAGTATCCAGTATCCATTCTAACAGTATCCATTCGAACAGTATCCATTCTAAAAGTATCCATTCTAACAGTATCCATTCTAACAGTATCCAGTATCCATCCTAACAATATCCATTCTAACGGTATCCATTCTAACAGTATCCATTCTAACAGTATCCATTCTAACAGTATCCAATCTAACAGTATCCTGTATCCATTCTAACAGTATCCAGTATCCATCCTAACAGTATCCATTCTAACAGTACCCATTCTAAAAGTATCCATTCTAACAGTATCCATTCTAACAGTATCCATTCTAACTACCCATTCTAACAGTATCCAGTATCCATTCTAACAGTATCCATTCTAACAGTATCCATTCTAACAGTACCCATTCTAACAGTATCCAGTATCCATTCTAACATTATCCATTCTAACAGTATCCATTCTAACAATACCCATTCTAACAGTATCCAGTATCCATTCTAACAGTATCCATTCGAACAGTATCCATTCTAAAAGTATCCATTCTAACAGTATCCATCCTAACAGTATCCATTCTAACAGTCCCCATTCTAACAGTATCCAGTAATCATTCTAACAGTAACCATTCTAACAGTACCCATTCTAACTACCCATTCTAACAGTATCCATTCTAACAGTATCCATTCTAACAGTATCCAGTATCCATTCTAACAGGTAACCATTCTAACAGTACCCATTCTAACTACCCATTCTAACAGTATCCATTCTAACAGTATCCATTCTAACAGTGTCCATACTAACAGTATCCATTCTAACAGTACCCATTCTAACAGTATCCATTCTAACAGTATCCATTCTAACAGTATCCAGTATCCATTCTAACAGTATCCAGTATCCATCCTAACAATATTCATTCTAACAGTATCCCTTCTAACAGTACCCATTCTAAAAGTATCCATTCTAACAGTATCCATTCTAACAGTATCCATTCTAACTACCCATTCTAACATTATCCATTCTAACAGTATCCAGTATCCATTCTAACAGTATCCATTCTAACAGTATCCATTCGAACAGTATCCATTCTAAAAGTATCCATTCTAACAGTATCCATTCTAACAGTATCCATTCTAACAGTATCCAGTATCCATTCTAACAGTATCCAGTATCCATCCTAACAATATCCATTCTAACAGTATCCATTCTAACAGTATTCATTCTAACAGTATCCATTCTAACAGTACCCATTCTAACAGTACCCATTCTAACTACCCATTCTAACAGTATCCATTCTAACAGTGTCCATACTAACAGTGTCCATTCTAACAGTATCCATTCTAACAGTATCCATTCTAACAGTATCCTGTATCCATTCTAACAGTATCCAGTATCCATCCTAACAGTATCCATTCTAACAGTACCCATTCTAAAAGTATCCATTCTAACAGTATCCATTCTAACAGTAACCATTCTAACAGTACCCATTCTAACTACCCATTCTAACAGTATCCATTCTAACAGTGTCCATACTAACAGTGTCCATTCTAACAGTATCCATTCTAACAGTACCCATTCTAACAGTACCCATTCTAACAGTACCCATTCTAACAGTATCCATTCTAACAGTATCCATTCTAACAGTATCCAGTATCCATTCTAACAGTATCCATTCTAACAGTATCCATTCTAACAGTATCCATTCTAACAGTATCCAGTATCCATTCTAACAGGTAACCATTCTAACAGTACCCATTCTAACTACCCATTCTAACAGTACCCATTCTAACAGTATCCATTCTAACAGTATCCATTCTAACAGTATCCAGTATCCATTCTAACAGTATCCAGTATCCATCCTAACAATATTCATTCTAACAGTATCCCTTCTAACAGTACCCATTCTAAAAGTATCCATTCTAACAGTATCCATTCTAACAGTATCCATTCTAACTACCCATTCTAACATTATCCATTCTAACAGTATCCAGTATCCATTCTAATAGTATCCATTCTAACAGTATCCATTCGAACAGTATCCATTCTAAAAGTATCCATTCTAACAGTATCCATTCTAACAGTATCCATTCTAACAGTATCCATTCTAACAGTACCCATTCTAACAGTACCCATTCTAACTACCCATTCTAACAGTATCCATTCTAACAGTGTCCATACTAACAGTGTCCATTCTAACAGTATCCATTCTAACAGTATCCATTCTAACAGTATCCTGTATCCATTCTAACAGTATCCAGTATCCATCCTAAAAGTATCCATTCTAACAGTATCCATTCTAACAGTATTCATTCTAACAGTATCCATTCTAACAGTACCCATTCTAACAGTACCCATTCTAACTACCCATTCTAACAGTATCCATTCTAACAGTGTCCATACTAACAGTGTCCATTCTAACAGTATCCATTCTAACAGTATCCATTCTAACAGTATCCATTCTGTATCCATTCTAACAGTATCCAGTATCCATCCTAACAGTATCCATTCTAACAGTACCCATTCTAAAAGTATCCATTCTAACAGTATCCATTCTAACAGTATCCATTCTAACAGTGTCCTGTATCCATTCTAACAGTATCCAGTATCCATTCTAACAGTAACCATTCTAACAGTACCCATTCTAACTACCCATTCTAACAGTATCCATTCTAACAGTGTCCATACTAACAGTGTCCATTCTAACAGTATCCATTCTAACAGTACCCATTCTAACAGTACCCATTCTAACAGTACCCATTCTAACAGTATCCAGTCTAACAGTATCCATTCTAACAGTATCCAGTATCCATCCTAACAGTATCCATTCTAACAGTACCCATTCTAAAAGTATCCATTCTAACAGTATCCATTCTAACAGTATCCATTCTAACTACCCATTCTAACAGTATCCAGTATCCATTCTAACAGTATCCATTCTATCAGTATCCATTCTAACAGTACCCATTCTAACAGTATCCAGTATCCATTCTAACAGTATCCATTTGAACAGTATCCATTCTAAAAGTATCCATTCTAACAGTATCCATTCTAACAGTATCCAGTATCCATCCTAACAATATCCATTCTAACGGTATCCATTCTAACAGTATCCATTCTAACAGTATCCATTCTAACAGTATCCATTCTAACAGTATCCATTCTAACAGTATCCAGTATCCATCCTAACAGTATCCAGTATCCATCCTAACAATATCCATTCTAACAGTATCCATTCTAACAGTAGCCATTCTAACAGTATCCATTCTAACAGTATCCATTCTAACTACCCATTCTAACAGTATCCATTCTAACAGTATTCAGTATCCATTCTAACAGTATCCATTCTAACAGTATCCATTCTAACAGTACCCATTCTAACAGTAGCCAGTATCCAGTCTAACAGTATCCATTCTAACAGTATCCATTCTAACAGTATCCAGTATCCATCCTAACAGTATCCAGTATCCATCCTAACAATATCCATTCTAACAGTATCCATTCTAACAGTATCCATTCTAACAGTACCCATTCTAACAGTATCCAGTATCCATCTAACAGTATCCATTCCAACAGTATCCATTCTAACAGTATTCAGTATCCATTCTAACAGTATCCAGTATCCATCCTAATAATATCCATTCTAACAGTATCCATTCTAACAGTATTCATTCTAACAGTATCCATTCTAACAGTACCCATTCTAACAGTATCCAGTATCCATTCTAACAGTAACCATTCTAACAGTATCCAATCTAACAGTATCCTGTATCCATTCTAACAGTATCCAGTATCCATCCTAACAGTATCCATTCTAACAGTACCCATTCTAAAAGTATCCATTCTAACAGTATCCATTCTAACAGTGTCCATACTAACAGTTTCCATTCTAACAGTATCCATTCTAACAGTACCCATTCTAACAGTATCCATTCTAACAGTACCAATTCTAACAGTATCCATTCTAACAGTATCCATTCTAACAGTATCCATTCTAACAGTATCCTGTATCCATTCTAACAGTATCCAGTATCCATTCTAACAGTATCCATTCTAACAGTACCCATTCTAAAAGTATCCATTCTAACAGTATCCATTCTAACAGTATCCATTCTAACTACCCATTCTAACAGTATCCAGTATCCATTCTAACAGTATCCATTCTATCAGTATCCATTCTAACAGTATCCATTCTAACAGTACCCATTCTAACAGTATCCAGTATCCATTCTAACAGTATCCATTCGAACAGTATCCATTCTAAAAGTATCCATTCTAACAGTATCCATTCTAACAGTATCCAGTATCCATCCTAACAATATCCATTCTAACGGTATCCATTCTAACAGTATCCATTCTAACAGTATCCAATCTAACAGTATCCTGTATCCATTCTAACAGTATCCAGTATCCATCCTAACAGTATCCATTCTAACAGTACCCATTCTAAAAGTATCCATTCTAACAGTATCCATTCTAACAGTATCCATTCTAACTACCCATTCTAACAGTATCCAGTATCCATTCTAACAGTATCCATTCTAACAGTATCCATTCTAACAGTACCCATTCTAACAGTATCCAGTATCCATTCTAACATTATCCGTTCTAACAGTATCCATTCTAACAATACCCATTCTAACAGTATCCAGTATCCATCATAACAGTATCCATTCGAACAGTATCCATTCTAAAAGTATCCATTCTAACAGTATCCATCCTAACAGTATCCATTCTAACAGTCCCCATTCTAACAGTATCCAGTAATCATTCTAACAGTAACCATTCTAACAGTACCCATTCTAACTACCCATTCTAACAGTATCCATTCTAACAGTATCCATTCTAACAGTATCCAGTATCCATTCTAACAGGTAACCATTCTAACAGTACCCATTCTAACTACCCATTCTAACAGTATCCATTCTAACAGTATCCATTCTAACAGTGTCCATACTAACAGTATCCATTCTAACAGTACCCATTCTAACAGTATCCATTCTAACAGTATCCATTCTAACAGTATCCAGTATCCATTCTAACAGTATCCAGTATCCATCCTAACAATATTCATTCTAACAGTATCCCTTCTAACAGTACCCATTCTAAAAGTATCCATTCTAACAGTATCCATTCTAACAGTATCCATTCTAACTACCCATTCTAACATTATCCATTCTAACAGTATCCAGTATCCATTCTAACAGTATCCATTCTAACAGTATCCATTCGAACAGTATCCATTCTAAAAGTATCCATTCTAACAGTATCCATTCTAACAGTATCCATTCTAACAGTATCCAGCATCCATTCTAACAGTATCCAGTATCCATCCTAACAATATCCATTCTAACAGTATCCATTCTAACAGTATTCATTCTAACAGTATCCATTCTAACAGTACCCATTCTAACAGTACCCATTCTAACTACCCATTCTAACAGTATCCATTCTAACAGTGTCCATACTAACAGTGTCCATTCTAACAGTATCCTGTATCCATTCTAACAGTATCCAGTATCCATCCTAACAGTATCCATTCTAACAGTACCCATTCTAAAAGTATCCATTCTAACAGTATCCATTCTAACAGTATCCATTCTAACAGTATCCATTCTAACAGTATCCTGTATCCATTCTAACAGTATCCAGTATCCATTCTAACAGTAACCATTCTAACAGTACCCATTCTAACTACCCATTCTAACAGTATCCATTCTAACAGTGTCCATACTAACAGTGTCCATTCTAACAGTATCCATTCTAACAGTACCCATTCTAACAGTACCCATTTTAACAGTATCCATTCTAACAGTATCTATTCTAACAGTATCCGTTCTAACAGTATCCTGTATCCATTCTAACAGTATCCAGTATCCATTCTAACAGTAACCATTCTAACAGTACCCATTCTAACTACCCATTCTAACAGTATCCATTCTAACAGTGTCCATACTAACAGTGTCCATTCTAACAGTATCCATTCTAACAGTACCCATTCTAACAGTACCCATTCTAACAGTACCCATTCTAACAGTATCCATTCTAACAGTATCCATTCTAACAGTATCCAGTATCCATCCTAACAGTATCCATTCTAACAGTACCCATTCTAACTACCCATTCTAACAGTATCCATTCTAACAGTGTCCATACTAACAGTGTCCATTCTAACAGTATCCATTCTAACAGTACCCATTCTAACAGTACCCATTCTAACAGTACCCATTCTAACAGTATCCCTTTTAACAGTATCCATTCTAACAGTATCCAGTATCCATCCTAACAGTATCCATTCTAACAGTACCCATTCTAAAAGTATCCATTCTAACAGTATCCATTCTAACAGTATCCATTCTAACTACCCATTCTAACAGTATCCAGTATCCATTCTAACAGTATCCATTCTATCAGTATCCATTCTAACAGTACCCATTCTAACAGTATCCAGTATCCATTCTAACAGTATCCATTTGAACAGTATCCATTCTAAAAGTATCCATTCTAACAGTATCCATTCTAACAGTATCCAGTATCCATCCTAACAATATCCATTCTAACGGTATCCATTCTAACAGTATCCATTCTAACAGTATCCATTCTAACAGTATCCATTCTAACAGTATCCTGTATCCATTCTAACAGTATCCAGTATCCATCCTAACAGTATCCATTCTAACAGTACCCATTCTAAAAGTATCCATTCTAACAGTATCCATTCTAACTACCCATTCTAACAGTATCCAGTATCCATTCTAACAGTATCCATTCTAACAGTATCCATTCTAACAGTACCCATTCTAACAGTATCCAGTATCCATTCTAACAGTATCCATTCGAACAGTATCCATTCTAAAAGTATCCATTCTAACAGTATCCATTCTAACAATACCCATTCTAACAGTATCCAGTATCCATTCTAACAGTATCCATTCTAAAAGTATCCATTCTAACAGTATCCATTCTAACAATACCCATTCTAACAGTATCCAGTATCCATTCTAACAGTATCCATTCGAACAGTATCCATTCTAAAAGTATCCATTCTAACAGTATCCATTCTAACAGTATCCAGTATCCATACTAACAATATCCATTCTAACGGTATCCATTCTAACAGTACCCATTCTAACAGTATCCATTCTAACAGTATCCAGTATCCATTCTAACAGTATCCATTCTAACAGTATCCATTCTAACAGTATCCAGTATCCATTCTAACAGTATCCATTCTAACAGTATCCATTCTAACAGTATCCAGTATCCATCCTAACAGTATCCAGTATCCATCCTAACAATATCCATTCTAACAGTATCCATTCTAACAGTAGCCATTCTAACTACCCATTCTAACAGTATCCATTCTAACAGTATTCAGTATCCATTCTAACAGTATCCATTCTAACAGTACCCATTCTAACAGTAGCCAGTATCCATTCTAACAGTATCCATTCTAACAGTATCCATTCTAACAGTATCCAGTATCCATCCTAACAGTATCCAGTATCCATCCTAACAATATCCATTCTAACAGTATCCATTCTAACAGTATCCATTCTAACAGTACCCATTCTAACAGTATCCAGTATCCATCTAACAGTATCCATTCCAACAGTATCCATTCTAACAGTATTCAGTATCCATTCTAACAGTATCCAGTATCCATCCTAATAATATCCATTCTAACAGTATCCATTCTAACAGTATTCATTCTAACAGTATCCATTCTAACAGTACCCATTCTAACAGTATCCAGTATCCATTCTAACAGTAACCATTCTAACAGTATCCAATCTAACAGTATCCTGTATCCATTCTAACAGTATCCAGTATCCATCCTAACAGTATCCATTCTAACAGTACCCATTCTAAAAGTATCCATTCTAACAGTATCCATTCTAACAGTGTCCATACTAACAGTTTCCATTCTAACAGTATCCATTCTAACAGTACCCATTCTAACAGTATCCATTCTAACAGTACCAATTCTAACAGTATCCATTCTAACAGTATCCATTCTAACAGTATCCATTCTAACAGTATCCTGTATCCATTCTAACAGTATCCAGTATCCATTCTAACAGTATCCATTCTAACAGTACCCATTCTAAAAGTATCCATTCTAACAGTATCCATTCTAACAGTATCCATTCTAACTACCCATTCTAACAGTATCCAGTATCCATTCTAACAGTATCCATTCTATCAGTATCCATTCTAACAGTATCCATTCTAACAGTACCCATTCTAACAGTATCCAGTATCCATTCTAACAGTATCCATTCGAACAGTATCCATTCTAAAAGTATCCATTCTAACAGTATCCATTCTAACAGTATCCAGTATCCATCCTAACAATATCCATTCTAACGGTATCCATTCTAACAGTATCCATTCTAACAGTATCCATTCTAACAGTATCCAATCTAACAGTATCCTGTATCCATTCTAACAGTATCCAGTATCCATCCTAACAGTATCCATTCTAACAGTACCCATTCTAAAAGTATCCATTCTAACAGTATCCATTCTAACAGTATCCATTCTAACTACCCATTCTAACAGTATCCAGTATCCATTCTAACAGTATCCATTCTAACAGTATCCATTCTAACAGTACCCATTCTAACAGTATCCAGTATCCATTCTAACATTATCCATTCTAACAGTATCCATTCTAACAATACCCATTCTAACAGTATCCAGTATCCATCATAACAGTATCCATTCGAACAGTATCCATTCTAAAAGTATCCATTCTAACAGTATCCATCCTAACAGTATCCATTCTAACAGTCCCCATTCTAACAGTATCCAGTAATCATTCTAACAGTAACCATTCTAACAGTACCCATTCTAACTACCCATTCTAACAGTATCCATTCTAACAGTATCCATTCTAACAGTATCCAGTATCCATTCTAACAGGTAACCATTCTAACAGTACCCATTCTAACTACCCATTCTAACAGTATCCATTCTAACAGTATCCATTCTAACAGTGTCCATACTAACAGTATCCATTCTAACAGTACCCATTCTAACAGTATCCATTCTAACAGTATCCATTCTAACAGTATCCAGTATCCATTCTAACAGTATCCAGTATCCATCCTAACAATATTCATTCTAACAGTATCCCTTCTAACAGTACCCATTCTAAAAGTATCCATTCTAACAGTATCCATTCTAACAGTATCCATTCTAACTACCCATTCTAACATTATCCATTCTAACAGTATCCAGTATCCATTCTAACAGTATCCATTCTAACAGTATCCATTCGAACAGTATCCATTCTAAAAGTATCCATTCTAACAGTATCCATTCTAACAGTATCCATTCTAACAGTATCCAGCATCCATTCTAACAGTATCCAGTATCCATCCTAACAATATCCATTCTAACAGTATCCATTCTAACAGTATTCATTCTAACAGTATCCATTCTAACAGTACCCATTCTAACAGTACCCATTCTAACTACCCATTCTAACAGTATCCATTCTAACAGTGTCCATACTAACAGTGTCCATTCTAACAGTACCCATTCTAACTACCCATTCTAACAGTATCCATTCTAACAGTGTCCATACTAACAGTGTCCATTCTAACAGTATCCATTCTAACAGTACCCATTCTAACAGTACCCATTCTAACAGTATCCAGTATCCATTCTAACATTATCCATTCTAACAGTATCCATTCTAACAATACCCATTCTAACAGTATCCAGTATCCATCATAACAGTATCCATTCTAACAGTATCCATTCTAACTACCCATTCTAACAGTATCCAGTATCCATTCTAACAGTATCCATTCTAACAGTATCCATTCTAACAGTACCCATTCTAACAGTATCCAGTATCCATTCTAACATTATCCATTCTAACAGTATCCATTCTAACAATACCCATTCTAACAGTATCCAGTATCCATCATAACAGTATCCATTCGAACAGTATCCATTCTAAAAGTATCCATTCTAACAGTATCCATCCTAACAGTATCCATTCTAACAGTCCCCATTCTAACAGTATCCAGTAATCATTCTAACAGTAACCATTCTAACAGTACCCATTCTAACTACCCATTCTAACAGTATCCATTCTAACAGTATCCATTCTAACAGTATCCAGTATCCATTCTAACAGGTAACCATTCTAACAGTACCCATTCTAACTACCCATTCTAACAGTATCCATTCTAACAGTATCCATTCTAACAGTGTCCATACTAACAGTATCCATTCTAACAGTACCCATTCTAACAGTATCCATTCTAACAGTATCCATTCTAACAGTATCCAGTATCCATTCTAACAGTATCCAGTATCCATCCTAACAATATTCATTCTAACAGTATCCCTTCTAACAGTACCCATTCTAAAAGTATCCATTCTAACAGTATCCATTCTAACAGTATCCATTCTAACTACCCATTCTAACATTATCCATTCTAACAGTATCCAGTATCCATTCTAACAGTATCCATTCTAACAGTATCCATTCGAACAGTATCCATTCTAAAAGTATCCATTCTAACAGTATCCATTCTAACAGTATCCATTCTAACAGTATCCAGCATCCATTCTAACAGTATCCAGTATCCATCCTAACAATATCCATTCTAACAGTATCCATTCTAACAGTATTCATTCTAACAGTATCCATTCTAACAGTACCCATTCTAACAGTACCCATTCTAACTACCCATTCTAACAGTATCCATTCTAACAGTGTCCATACTAACAGTGTCCATTCTAACAGTATCCATTCTAACAGTATCCATTCTAACAGTATCCTGTATCCATTCTAACAGTATCCAGTATCCATCCTAACAGTATCCATTCTAACAGTACCCATTCTAAAAGTATCCATTCTAACAGTATCCATTCTAACAGTATCCATTCTAACAGTATCCATTCTAACAGTATCCTGTATCCATTCTAACAGTATCCAGTATCCATTCTAACAGTAACCATTCTAACAGTACCCATTCTAACTACCCATTCTAACAGTATCCATTCTAACAGTGTCCATACTAACAGTGTCCATTCTAACAGTATCCATTCTAACAGTACCCATTCTAACAGTACCCATTCTAACAGTACCCATTCTAACAGTATCCATTCTAACAGTATCCGTTCTAACAGTATCCTGTATCCATTCTAACAGTATCCAGTATCCATTCTAACAGTAACCATTCTAACAGTACCCATTCTAACTACCCATTCTAACAGTATCCATTCTAACAGTGTCCATACTAACAGTGTCCATTCTAACAGTATCCATTCTAACAGTACCCATTCTAACAGTACCCGTTCTAACAGTACCCATTCTAACAGTATCCATTCTAACAGTATCCATTCTAACAGTATCCAGTATCCATCCTAACAGTATCCATTCTAACAGTACCCATTCTAACTACCCATTCTAACAGTATCCATTCTAACAGTGTCCATACTAACAGTGTCCATTCTAACAGTATCCATTCTAACAGTACCCATTCTAACAGTACCCATTCTAACAGTACCCATTCTAACAGTATCCCTTCTAACAGTATCCATTCTAACAGTATCCAGTATCCATCCTAACAGTATCCATTCTAACAGTACCCATTCTAACAGTATCCTGTATCCATTCTAACAGTATCCAGTATCCATCCTAACAGTATCCATTCTAACAGTACCCATTCTAAAAGTATCCATTCTAACAGTATCCATTCTAACAGTATCCATTCTAACAGTGTCCATACTAACAGTATCCATTCTAACAGTATCCATTCTAACTACCCATTCTAACAGTATCCAGTATCCATTCTAACAGTATCCATTCTAACAGTATCCATTCTAACAGTACCCATTCTAACAGTATCCAGTATCCATTCTAACATTATCCATTCTAACAGTATCCATTCTAACAATACCCATTCTAACAGTATCCAGTATCCATCATAACAGTATCCATTCGAACAGTATCCATTCTAAAAGTATCCATTCTAACAGTATCCATCCTAACAGTATCCATTCTAACAGTCCCCATTCTAACAGTATCCAGTAATCATTCTAACAGTAACCATTCTAACAGTACCCATTCTAACTACCCATTCTAACAGTATCCATTCTAACAGTATCCATTCTAACAGTATCCAGTATCCATTCTAACAGGTAACCATTCTAACAGTACCCATTCTAACTACCCATTCTAACAGTATCCATTCTAACAGTATCCATTCTAACAGTGTCCATACTAACAGTATCCATTCTAACAGTACCCATTCTAACAGTATCCATTCTAACAGTATCCATTCTAACAGTATCCAGTATCCATTCTAACAGTATCCAGTATCCATCCTAACAATATTCATTCTAACAGTATCCCTTCTAACAGTACCCATTCTAAAAGTATCCATTCTAACAGTATCCATTCTAACAGTATCCATTCTAACTACCCATTCTAACATTATCCATTCTAACAGTATCCAGTATCCATTCTAACAGTATCCATTCTAACAGTATCCATTCGAACAGTATCCATTCTAAAAGTATCCATTCTAACAGTATCCATTCTAACAGTATCCATTCTAACAGTATCCAGCATCCATTCTAACAGTATCCAGTATCCATCCTAACAATATCCATTCTAACAGTATCCATTCTAACAGTATTCATTCTAACAGTATCCATTCTAACAGTACCCATTCTAACAGTACCCATTCTAACTACCCATTCTAACAGTATCCATTCTAACAGTGTCCATACTAACAGTGTCCATTCTAACAGTACCCATTCTAACTACCCATTCTAACAGTATCCATTCTAACAGTGTCCATACTAACAGTGTCCATTCTAACAGTATCCATTCTAACAGTACCCATTCTAACAGTACCCATTCTAACAGTATCCAGTATCCATTCTAACATTATCCATTCTAACAGTATCCATTCTAACAATACCCATTCTAACAGTATCCAGTATCCATCATAACAGTATCCATTCTAACAGTATCCATTCTAACTACCCATTCTAACAGTATCCAGTATCCATTCTAACAGTATCCATTCTAACAGTATCCATTCTAACAGTACCCATTCTAACAGTATCCAGTATCCATTCTAACATTATCCATTCTAACAGTATCCATTCTAACAATACCCATTCTAACAGTATCCAGTATCCATCATAACAGTATCCATTCGAACAGTATCCATTCTAAAAGTATCCATTCTAACAGTATCCATCCTAACAGTATCCATTCTAACAGTCCCCATTCTAACAGTATCCAGTAATCATTCTAACAGTAACCATTCTAACAGTACCCATTCTAACTACCCATTCTAACAGTATCCATTCTAACAGTATCCATTCTAACAGTATCCAGTATCCATTCTAACAGGTAACCATTCTAACAGTACCCATTCTAACTACCCATTCTAACAGTATCCATTCTAACAGTATCCATTCTAACAGTGTCCATACTAACAGTATCCATTCTAACAGTACCCATTCTAACAGTATCCATTCTAACAGTATCCATTCTAACAGTATCCAGTATCCATTCTAACAGTATCCAGTATCCATCCTAACAATATTCATTCTAACAGTATCCCTTCTAACAGTACCCATTCTAAAAGTATCCATTCTAACAGTATCCATTCTAACAGTATCCATTCTAACTACCCATTCTAACATTATCCATTCTAACAGTATCCAGTATCCATTCTAACAGTATCCATTCTAACAGTATCCATTCGAACAGTATCCATTCTAAAAGTATCCATTCTAACAGTATCCATTCTAACAGTATCCATTCTAACAGTATCCAGCATCCATTCTAACAGTATCCAGTATCCATCCTAACAATATCCATTCTAACAGTATCCATTCTAACAGTATTCATTCTAACAGTATCCATTCTAACAGTACCCATTCTAACAGTACCCATTCTAACTACCCATTCTAACAGTATCCATTCTAACAGTGTCCATACTAACAGTGTCCATTCTAACAGTATCCATTCTAACAGTATCCATTCTAACAGTATCCTGTATCCATTCTAACAGTATCCAGTATCCATCCTAACAGTATCCATTCTAACAGTACCCATTCTAAAAGTATCCATTCTAACAGTATCCATTCTAACAGTATCCATTCTAACAGTATCCATTCTAACAGTATCCTGTATCCATTCTAACAGTATCCAGTATCCATTCTAACAGTAACCATTCTAACAGTACCCATTCTAACTACCCATTCTAACAGTATCCATTCTAACAGTGTCCATACTAACAGTGTCCATTCTAACAGTATCCATTCTAACAGTACCCATTCTAACAGTACCCATTCTAACAGTACCCATTCTAACAGTATCCATTCTAACAGTATCCGTTCTAACAGTATCCTGTATCCATTCTAACAGTATCCAGTATCCATTCTAACAGTAACCATTCTAACAGTACCCATTCTAACTACCCATTCTAACAGTATCCATTCTAACAGTGTCCATACTAACAGTGTCCATTCTAACAGTATCCATTCTAACAGTACCCATTCTAACAGTACCCGTTCTAACAGTACCCATTCTAACAGTATCCATTCTAACAGTATCCATTCTAACAGTATCCAGTATCCATCCTAACAGTATCCATTCTAACAGTACCCATTCTAACTACCCATTCTAACAGTATCCATTCTAACAGTGTCCATACTAACAGTGTCCATTCTAACAGTATCCATTCTAACAGTACCCATTCTAACAGTACCCATTCTAACAGTACCCATTCTAACAGTATCCCTTCTAACAGTATCCATTCTAACAGTATCCAGTATCCATCCTAACAGTATCCATTCTAACAGTACCCATTCTAAAAGTATCCATTCTAACAGTATCCATTCTAACAGTATCCATTCTAACTACCCATTCTAACAGTATCCAGTATCCATTCTAACAGTATCCATTCTATCAGTATCCATTCTAACAGTACCCATTCTAACAGTATCCAGTATCCATTCTAACAGTATCCATTTGAACAGTATCCATTCTAAAAGTATCCATTCTAACAGTATCCATTCTAACAGTATCCAGTATCCATCCTAACAATATCCATTCTAACGGTATCCATTCTAACAGTATCCATTCTAACAGTATCCATTCTAACAGTATCCATTCTAACAGTATCCTGTATCCATCCTAACAGTATCCATTCTAACAGTACCCATTCTAAAAGTATCCATTCTAACAGTATCCATTCTAACAGTATCCATTCTAACTACCCATTCTAACAGTATCCAGTATCCATTCTAACAGTATCCATTCTATCAGTATCCATTCTAACAGTACCCATTCTAACAGTATCCAGTATCCATTCTAACAGTATCCATTTGAACAGTATCCATTCTAAAAGTATCCATTCTAACAGTATCCATTCTAACAGTATCCAGTATCCATCCTAACAATATCCATTCTAACGGTATCCATTCTAACAGTATCCATTCTAACAGTATCCATTCTAACAGTATCCATTCTAACAGTATCCTGTATCCATTCTAACAGTATCCAGTATCCATCCTAACAGTATCCATTCTAACAGTACCCATTCTAAAAGTATCCATTCTAACAGTATCCATTCTAACAGTATCCATTCTAACTACCCATTCTAACAGTATCCAGTATCCATTCTAACAGTATCCATTCTAACAGTATCCATTCTAACAGTACCCATTCTAACAGTATCCAGTATCCATTCTAACAGTATCCATTCGAACAGTATCCATTCTAAAAGTATCCATTCTAACAGTATCCATTCTAACAATACCCATTCTAACAGTATCCAGTATCCATTCTAACAGTATCCATTCTAAAAGTATCCATTCTAACAGTATCCATTCTAACAATACCCATTCTAACAGTATCCAGTATCCATTCTAACAGTATCCATTCGAACAGTATCCATTCTAAAAGTATCCATTCTAACAGTATCCATTCTAACAGTATCCAGTATCCATACTAACAATATCCATTCTAACGGTATCCATTCTAACAGTACCCATTCTAACAGTATCCAGAATCCATCCTAACAATATCCCTTCTAACAGTATCCATTCTAACAGTATCCAGTATCCATTCTAACAGTATCCATTCTAACAGTATCCATTCTAACAGTATCCAGTATCCATTCTAACAGTATCCATTCTAACAGTATCCATTCTAACAGTATCCAGTATCCATCCTAACAGTATCCAGTATCCATCCTAACAATATCCATTCTAACAGTATCCATTCTAACAGTAGCCATTCTAACAGTATCCATTCTAACAGTATCCATTCTAACTAC
Source organism: Oncorhynchus mykiss (assembly GCF_057628025.1). Lineage (NCBI taxonomy): Eukaryota > Metazoa > Chordata > Actinopteri > Salmoniformes > Salmonidae > Oncorhynchus > Oncorhynchus mykiss. Next base: position 6,117,586 of record NC_143026.1, on the reverse strand, counting down.
CCATTCTAACAGTATCCATTCTAACAGTATTCAGTATCCATTCTAACAGTATCCATTCTAACAGTATCCATTCTAACAGTACCCATTCTAACAGTAGCCAGTATCCATTCTAACAGTATCCATTCTAACAGTATCCATTCTAACAGTATCCAGTATCCATCCTAACAGTATCCAGTATCCATCCTAACAATATCCATTCTAACAGTATCCATTCTAACAGTATCCATTCTAACAGTACCCATTCTAACAGTATCCAGTATCCATCTAACAGTATCCATTCCAACAGTATCCATTCTAACAGTATTCAGTATCCATTCTAACAGTATTCATTCTAACAGTATCCATTCTAACAGTACCCATTCTAACAGTATCCAGTATCCATCTAACAGTATCCATTCCAACAGTATCCATTCTAACAGTATCCAGTATCCATTCTAACAGTATCCAGTATCCATCCTAACAATATCCATTCTAACAGTATCCATTCTAACAGTATCCATCCTAACAGTATCCATTCTAACAGTCCCCATTCTAACAGTATCCAATAATCATTCTAACAGTAACCATTCTAACAGTACCCATTCTAACTACCCATTCTAACAGTATCCATTCTAACAGTATCCATTCTAACAGTGTCCATACTAACAGTATCCATTCTAACAGTACCCATTCTAACAGTATCCAGTATCCATTCTAACAGTAACCATTCTAACAGTACCCATTCTAACTACCCATTCTAACAGTATCCATGCTAACATTATCCATTCCAACAGTATCCATTCTAACAGTATCCATTCCAACAGTATCCAGTATCCATCCTAACAGTATCCAGTATCCATCCTAACAATATCCATTCTAACAGTATCCATTCTAACAGTATCCATTCTAACAGTACCCATTCTAACAGTATCCAGTATCCATCTAACAGTATCCATTCCAACAGTATCCATTCTAACAGTATTCAGTATCCATTCTAACAGTATTCATTCTAACAGTATCCATTCTAACAGTACCCATTCTAACAGTATCCAGTATCCATCTAACAGTATCCATTCCAACAGTATCCATTCTAACAGTATCCAGTATCCATTCTAACAGTATCCAGTATCCATCCTAACAATATCCATTCTAACAGTATCCATTCTAACAGTATCCATCCTAACAGTATCCATTCTAACAGTCCCCATTCTAACAGTATCCAATAATCATTCTAACAGTAACCATTCTAACAGTACCCATTCTAACTACCCATTCTAACAGTATCCATTCTAACAGTATCCATTCTAACAGTGTCCATACTAACAGTATCCATTCTAACAGTACCCATTCTAACAGTATCCAGTATCCATTCTAACAGTAACCATTCTAACAGTACCCATTCTAACTACCCATTCTAACAGTATCCATTCTAACATTATCCATTCCAACAGTATCCATTCTAACAGTATCCATTCCAACAGTATCCAGTATCCATCCTAACAATATCCATTCTAACAGTATCCATTCTAACAGTATCCATCCTAACAGTATCCATTCTAACAGTCCCCATTCTAACAGTATCCAGTAATCATTCTAACAGTAACCATTCTAACAGTACCCATTCTAACTACCCATTCTAACAGTATCCATTCTAACAGTATCCATTCTAACAGTGTCCATACTAACAGTATCCATTCTAACAGTACCCATTCTAACAGTATCCAGTATCCATTCTAACAGTAACCATTCTAACAGTACCCATTCTAACTACCCATTCTAACAGTATCCATTCTAACAGTGTCCATACTAACAGTATCCATTCTAACAGTACCCATTCTAACAGTATCCAGTATCCATTCTAACAGTAACCATTCTAACAGTACCCATTCTAACTACCCATTCTAACAGTATCCATTCTAACAGTATCCATTCTAACAGTGTCCATACTAACAGTATCCATTCTAACAGTACCCATTCTAACAGTATCCATTCTAACAGTATCCATCCTAACAATATTCATTCTAACAGTATCCCTTCTAACAGTACCCATTCTAAAAGTATCCATTCTAACAGTATCCATTCTAACAGTATCCATTCTAACTACCCATTCTAACATTATCCATTCTAACAGTATCCAGTATCCATTCTAACAGTATCCATTCTAACAGTATCCATTCGAACAGTATCCATTCTAAAAGTATCCATTCTAACAGTATCCATTCTAACAGTATCCATTCTAACAGTATCCAGTATCCATTCTAACAGTATCCAGTATCCATCCTAACAATATCCATTCTAACAGTATCCATTCTAACAGTATTCATTCTAACAGTATCCATTCTAACAGTATCCATTCGAACAGTATCCATTCTAAAAGTATCCATTCTAACAGTATCCATTCTAACAGTATCCATTCTAACAGTATCCAGTATCCATTCTAACAGTATCCAGTATCCATCCTAACAATATCCATTCTAACAGTATCCATTCTAACAGTATTCATTCTAACAGTATCCATTCTAACAGTACCCATTCTAACAGTATCCAGTATCCATTCTAACAGTAACCATTCTAACAGTATCCATTCTAACAGTATCCAGTATCCATTCTAACAGTATCCAGTATCCATCCTAACAATATCCATTCTAACAGTATCCATTCTAACAGTATTCATTCTAAGAGTATCCATTCTAACAGTACCCATTCTAACAGTATCCAGTATCCATTCTAACAGTAACCATTCTAACAGTATCCAATCTAACAGTATCCTGTATCCATTCTAACAGTATCCAGTATCCATCCTAACAGTATCCATTCTAACAGTACCCATTCTAAAAGTATCCATTCTAACAGTATCCATTCTAACAGTGTCCATACTAACAGTTTCCATTCTAACAGTATCCATTCTAACAGTACCCATTCTAACAGTATCCATTCTAACAGTACCAATTCTAACAGTATCCATTCTAACAGTATCCATTCTAACAGTATCCTGTATCCATTCTAACAGTATCCAGTATCCATTCTAACAGTATCCATTCTAACAGTACCCATTCTAAAAGTATCCATTCTAACAGTATCCATTCTAACAGTATCCATTCTAACTACCCATTCTAACAGTATCCAGTATCCATTCTAACAGTATCCATTCTATCAGTATCCATTCTAACAGTATCCATTCTAACAGTACCCATTCTAACAGTATCCAGTATCCATTCTAACAGTATCCATTCGAACAGTATCCATTCTAAAAGTATCCATTCTAACAGTATCCATTCTAACAGTATCCAGTATCCATCCTAACAATATCCATTCTAACGGTATCCATTCTAACAGTATCCATTCTAACAGTATCCAATCTAACAGTATCCTGTATCCATTCTAACAGTATCCAGTATCCATCCTAACAGTATCCATTCTAACAGTACCCATTCTAAAAGTATCCATTCTAACAGTATCCATTCTAACAGTATCCATTCTAACTACCCATTCTAACAGTATCCAGTATCCATTCTAACAGTATCCATTCTAACAGTATCCATTCTAACAGTACCCATTCTAACAGTATCCAGTATCCATTCTAACATTATCCATTCTAACAGTATCCATTCTAACAATACCCATTCTAACAGTATCCAGTATCCATTCTAACAGTATCCATTCGAACAGTATCCATTCTAAAAGTATCCATTCTAACAGTATCCATTCTAACAGTATCCAGTATCCATCCTAACAATATCCATTCTAACGGTATCCATTCTAACAGTACCCATTCTAACAGTATCCATTCTAACAGTTTCCATTCTAACTACCCATACTAACAGTATCCATTCTAACAGTATTCAGTATCCATTCTAACAGTATCCATTCTAACAGTATCCATTCTAACAGTATCCAGTATCCATTCTAACAGTATCCGTTCTAACAGTATCCAGTATCCATTCTAACAGTATACATTCTAACAGTATCCATTCTTACAGTATCCATTCTAACAGTATCCAGTATCCATCCTAACAGTATCCAGTATCCATCCTAACAATACCCATTCTAACAGTATCCATTCTAACAGTACCCATTCTAACAGTATCCATTCTAACAGTTTCCATTCTAACAGTATCCATTCTAACAGTACCCATTCTAACAGTATCCAGTATCCATTCTAACAGTATCCATTCGAACATTATCCATTCTAAAAGTATCCAGTAACCATTCTAACAGTATCATTCTAACAGTAACCATTCTAACAGTACCCATTCTAACAGTACCCATTCTAACAGTCTCCAGTAACCATCCTAACAATATCCATTCTAACAGTACCCATTCTAACAGTATCCATTCTAACAGTATCCAATAACCATTCTAACAGTATCATTCTAACAGTATCCATTCTAGCAGTACCCATCCTAACAATATCCATTCTAACAGTATCCATTCTAACAGTATCCAGTATCCATTCTAACAATATCCAGTATCCATCCTAACAATATTCATTCTAACAGTATCCCTTCTAACAGTACCCATTCTAAAAGTATCCATTCTAACAGTATCCATTCTAACAGTACCCATTCTAACTACCCATTCTAACAGTATCCATTCTAACAGTATCCATTCTAACAGTGTCCACACTAACAGTATCCATTCTAACAGTACCCATTCTAACAGTTTCCAGTATCCATTCTAACAGTATCCATTCTAACAGTACCCATTCTAACAGTAGCCAGTATCCATTCTAACAGTATCCATTCTAACAGTATCCATTCTAACAGTATCCAGTATCCATCCTAACAGTATCCAGTATCCATCCTAACAATATCCATTCTAACAGTATCCATTCTAACAGTAGCCATTCTAACAGTATCCATTCTAACAGTATCCATTCTAACTACCCATTCTAACAGTATCCATTCTAACAGTATTCAGTATCCATTCTAACAGTATTCATTCTAACAGTATCCAGTATCCATCTAACATTATCCATTCCAACAGTATCCATTCTAACAGTATCCAGTATCCATTCTAACAGTATCCAGTATCCATCCTAACAATATCCATTCTAACAGTATCCATACTAACAGTATCCATCCTAACAGTATCCATTCTAACAGTCCCCATTCTAACAGTATCCAGTCATCATTCTAACAGTAACCATTCTAACAGTACCCATTCTAACTACCCATTCTAACAGTATCCATTCTAACAGTATCCATTCTAACAGTGTCCATACTAACAGTATCCATTCTAACAGTACCCATTCTAACAGTATCCAGTATCCATTCTAACAGTAACCATTCTAACAGTACCCATTCTAACTACCCATTCTAACAGTATCCATTCTAACAGTATCCATTCCAACAGTATCCATTCTAACAGTATCCATTCCAACAGTATCCAGTATCCATCCTAACAATATCCATTCTAACAGTATCCATTCTAACAGTATCCATCCTAACAGTATCCATTCTAACAGTCCCCATTCTAACAGTATCCAGTAATCATTCTAACAGTAACCATTCTAACAGTACCCATTCTAACTACCCATTCTAACAGTATCCATTCTAACAGTATCCATTCTAACAGTGTCCATACTAACAGTATCCATTCTAACAGTACCCATTCTAACAGTATCCAGTATCCATTCTAACAGTAACCATTCTAACAGTACCCATTCTAACTACCCATTCTAACAGTATCCATTCTAACAGTATCCATTCTAACAGTGTCCATACTAACAGTATCCATTCTAACAGTACCCATTCTAACAGTATCCAGTATCCATTCTAACAGTAACCATTCTAACAGTACCCATTCTAACTACCCATTCTAACAGTATCCATTCTAACATTATCCATTCCAACAGTATCCATTCTAACAGTATCCATTCCAACAGTATCCAGTATCCATCCTAACAATATCCATTCTAACAGTATCCATTCTAACAGTATCCATCCTAACAGTATCCATTCTAACAGTCCCCATTCTAACAGTATCCAGTAATCATTCTAACAGTAACCATTCTAACAGTACCCATTCTAACTACCCATTCTAACAGTATCCATTCTAACAGTATCCATTCTAACAGTGTCCATACTAACAGTATCCATTCTAACAGTACCCATTCTAACAGTATCCAGTATCCATTCTAACAGTAACCATTCTAACAGTACCCATTCTAACTACCCATTCTAACAGTATCCATTCTAACAGTATCCATTCTAACAGTGTCCATACTAACAGTATCCATTCTAACAGTACCCATTCTAACAGTATCCATTCTAACAGTATCCATTCTAACAGTATCCAGTATCCATTCTAACAGTATCCAGTATCCATCCTAACAATATTCATTCTAACAGTATCCCTTCTAACAGTACCCATTCTAACAGTACCCATTCTAACAGTACCCATTCTAACAGAATCCATTCTAACAGTATCCAATATCCATTCTAACAGTATCCATTCTAACAGTATCCAGTATCCATCCTAACAATATCCATTCTAACAGTATCCATTCTAACAGTATCCATTCTAACAGTATCCATTCTAACAGTGACCATACTAACAGTATCCATTCTAACAGTGTCCATACTAACAGTACCCATTCTAACAGTATCCATTCTAACAGTACCCATTCTAACAGTACCCATTCTAACATTACCCATTCTGACATTACCCATTCTAACAGTATCCATTCTAACAGTTCCCATTCTAACAGTATCCTGTATCCATTCGAACAGTATCCAGTATCCATTCGAACAGTCTCCATTCTAAAAGTATCCATTCTAACAGTATCCATTCTAACAGTATCCATTCTAACAGTATCCATTCTAATAGTATCCTGTATCCATTCGAACAGTATCCAGTATCCATTCTAACAGTATCCATTCTAACAGTACCCATTCTAACAGTACCCATTCTAACAGTACCTATTCTAACATTATCCTTTCAAACAGTATCCATTCTAAAAGTATCCATTCTAACAGTACCCATTCTAACAGTATCCAGTATCCATTCTAACAGTATCCATTCGAACAGTATCCATTCTAAAGGTATCCAGTAACCATTCTAACAGTGTCATTCTAACAGTAACCATTCTAACAGTACCCATTCTAACAGTACCCATTCTAACAGTCTCCAGTATCCATGCTAACAATATCCATTCTAACAGTACCCATTCTAACAGTATCCATTCTAACAGTATCCAGTACCCATTCTAACAGTACCCATTCTAACAGTACCCATTCTAACAGTATCCAGTATCCATTCGAACAGTATCCATTCTAAAAGTATCCAGTAACCATTCTAACAGTATCATTCTAACAGTAACCATTCTAACAGTACCCATTCTAACAGTACCCATTCTAACAGTCTCCAGTATCCATTCTAACAGTACCCATTCTAACAGTACCCATTCTAACAGTATCCATTCTAACAGTATCCAATAACCATTCTAACAGTATCCATTCTAACAGTACCCATTCTAACAGTACCCATTCTAACAGTATCCAGTATCCTTTCTAACAGTATCCGTTCTAACAGTATCCATTCTAACAGTATCCAGTATCCATTCTAACAGTGTCCATTCTAACAGTATCCATTCTAACAGTTTCCATTCTAACAGTATCCAGTATCCATTCTAACAGTATCCATTCTAACAGTATCCATTCTAACAGTATCCATTCTAACAGTACCCATTCTAACAGTACCCATTCTAACATTACCCATTCTAACAGTATCCATTCTAACAGTATCCATTCAAACAGTATCCAGTATCCATTCGAACAGTATCCATTCTAACAGTATCCATTCTAAAAGTATCCAGTATCCATCCTAACAGTATCCAGTATCCATCCTAACAATATCCATTCTAACAGTATCCATTCTAACAGTAGCCATTCTAACAGTATCCATTCTAACAGTATCCATTCTAACTACCCATTCTAACAGTATCCATTCTAACAGTATTCAGTATCCATTTTAACAGTATCCATTCGAACAGTATCCATTCGAACAGTATCCAGAATCCATCCTAACAATATCCCTTCTAACAGTATCCATTCTAACAGTATCCATTCTAACAGTATCCAGTATCCATACTAACAGTATCCATTCTAACAGTATCCAGTATCCATTCTAACAGTATCCATTCTAACAGTATCCATTCTAACAGTATCCAGTGTCCATCCTAACAGTATCCAGTATCCATCCTAACAATATCCATTCTAACAGTATCCATTCTAACAGTAGCCATTCTAACAGTATCCATTCTAACAGTATCCATTCTAACTACCCATTCTAACTGTATCCATTCTAACAGTATTCAGTATCCATTCTAACAGTATCCATTCGAACAGTATCCATTCGAACAGTATCCAGTATCCATCCTAACAATATCCATTCTAACGGTATCCATTCTAACAGTACCCATTCTAACAGTATCCATTCTCACAGTATCCAGAATCCATCCTAACAATATCCATTCTAACAGTATCCATTCTAACAGTATCCATTCTAACAGTATCCAGTATCCATTCTAACAGTATCCATTCTAACAGTATCCAGTATCCATTCTAACAGTATCCATTCTAACAGTATCCATTCTAACAGTATCCTTTCTAACTTCCCATTCTAACAGTACCCATTCTAACAGTACCCATTCTAACAGTATCCAGTATCCATTCTAACAGTAACCATTCTAACAGTATCCAGTACCCATTCTAACAGTATCCAGTATCCATCTAACAGTAACCATTCTAACAGTACCCATTCTAACTACCCATGCTAACAGTATCCATTCTAACAGTATCCATTCTAACAGTATCCTGTATCCATTCGAACAGTATCCAGTATCCATTCGAACAGTATCCATTCTAACAGTAGCCATTTTAACAGTATCCATTCTAACAGTATCCATTCTAACTACCCATTCTAACTGTATCCATTCTAACAGTATTCAGTATCCATTCTAACAGTATCCATTCTAACAGTATCCTGTATCCATTCGAACAGTATCCAGTATCCATCCTAACAATATCCATTCTAACGGTATCCATTCTAACAGTACCCATTCTAACAGTATCCATTCGAACAGTATCCAGAATCCATCCTAACAATATCCCTTCTAACAGTATCCATTCTAACAGTATCCAGTATCGATTCTAACAGTATCCATTCTAACAGTATCCATTCTAACAGTATCCAGTGTCCATCCTAACAGTATCCAGTATCCATCCTAACAATATCCATTCTAACAGTATCCATTCTAACAGTAGCCATTCTAACAGTATCCATTCTAACAGTATCCATTCTAACTACCCATTCTAACTGTATCCATTCTAACAGTATTCAGTATCCATTCTAACAGTATCCATTCGAACAGTATCCATTCGAACAGTATCCAGTATCCATCCTAACAATATCCATTCTAACGGTATCCATTCTAACAGTATCCATTCTAACAGTATCCAGTATCCATTCTAACAGTATCCATTCTAACAGTATCCAGTATCCATTCTAACAGTATCCATTCTAACAGTATCCATTCTAACAGTATCCTTTCTAACTTCCCATTCTAACAGTACCCATTCTAACAGTACCCATTCTAACAGTATCCAGTATCCATTCTAACAGTAACCATTCTAACAGTATCCAGTACCCATTCTAACAGTATCCAGTATCCATCTAACAGTAACCATTCTAACAGTACCCATTCTAACTACCCATGCTAACAGTATCCATTCTAACAGTATCCATTCTAACAGTATCCTGTATCCATTCGAACAGTATCCAGTATCCATTCGAACAGTATCCATTCTAACAGTATCCAGTATCCATCCTAACAATATCCATTCTAACAGTACCCATTCTAACAGTATCCAGAATCCATCCTAACAATATCCATTCTAACAGTATCCATTCTAACAGTATCCATTCTAACAGTATCCAGTATCCATTCTAACAGTATCCGTTCTAACAGTATCCATCCTAACAGTATACATTCTAACAGTATCCAGTACCCATTCTAACAGTATCCATTCTAACAGTGTCCATTCTAACAGTATCCATTCTAACAGTTTCCATTCTAACAGTATCCAGTATCCATTCTAACAGTATCCATTCTAACAGTATCCATTCTAACAGTATCCATCCTAACAGTATACATTCTACAGTATCCAGTACCCATTCTAACAGTATCCATTCTAACAGTATCCAGTATCCATTCTAACAGTGTCCATTCTAACACTATCCATTCTAACAGTTTCCATTCTAACAGTATCCAGTATCCATTCTAACAGTATCCATTCTAACAGTACCCATTCTAACAGTACCCATTCTAACAGTACCCATTCTAACATTACCCATTCTAACAGTATCCATTCTAACAGTATCCAGAATCCATCCTAACAATATCCATTCTAACAGTATCCATTCTAACAGTATCCATTCTAACAGTATCCAGTATCCATTCTAACAGTATCCGTTCTAACAGTATCCAGTATCCATTCTAACAGTATACATTCTAACAGTATCCATTCTTACAGTATCCATTCTAACAGTATCCAGTATCCATCCTAACAGTATCCAGTATCCATCCTAACAATACCCATTCTAACAGTATCCATTCTAACAGTACCCATTCTAACAGTATCAATTCTAACAGTTTCCATTCTAACTACCCATACTAACAGTATCCATTCTAACAGTATCCATTCTTACAGTATCCATTCTAACAGTATCCAGTATCCATCCTAACAGTATCCAGTATCCATCCTAACAATACCCATTCTAACAGTATCCATTCTAACAGTACCCATTCTAACAGTATCCATTCTAACAGTACCCATTCTAACAGTATCAATTCTAACAGTTTCCATTCTAACTACCCATACTAACAGTATCCATTCTAACAGTATCCATTCTAACAGTATCCTTTCTAACTTCCCATTCTAACAGTACCCATTCTAACAGTACCCATTCTAACAGTATCCAGTATCCATTCTAACAGTAACCATTCTAACAGTATCCAGTACCCATTCTAACAGTATCCAGTATCCATCTAACAGTAACCATTCTAACAGTACCCATTCTAACTACCCATGCTAACAGTATCCATTCTAACAGTATCCATTCTAACAGTATCCTGTATCCATTCGAACAGTATCCAGTATCCATTCGAACAGTATCCATTCTAACAGTAGCCATTTTAACAGTATCCATTCTAACAGTATCCATTCTAACTACCCATTCTAACTGTATCCATTCTAACAGTATTCAGTATCCATTCTAACAGTATCCATTCTAACAGTATCCTGTATCCATTCGAACAGTATCCAGTATCCATCCTAACAATATCCATTCTAACGGTATCCATTCTAACAGTACCCATTCTAACAGTATCCATTCGAACAGTATCCAGAATCCATCCTAACAATATCCCTTCTAACAGTATCCATTCTAACAGTATCCAGTATCCATTCTAACAGTATCCATTCTAACAGTATCCATTCTAACAGTATCCAGTGTCCATCCTAACAGTATCCAGTATCCATCCTAACAATATCCATTCTAACAGTATCCATTCTAACAGTAGCCATTCTAACAGTATCCATTCTAACAGTATCCATTCTAACTACCCATTCTAACTGTATCCATTCTAACAGTATTCAGTATCCATTCTAACAGTATCCATTCGAACAGTATCCATTCGAACAGTATCCAGTATCCATCCTAACAATATCCATTCTAACGGTATCCATTCTAACAGTATCCATTCTAACAGTATCCAGTATCCATTCTAACAGTATCCATTCTAACAGTATCCAGTATCCATTCTAACAGTATCCATTCTAACAGTATCCATTCTAACAGTATCCTTTCTAACTTCCCATTCTAACAGTACCCATTCTAACAGTACCCATTCTAACAGTATCCAGTATCCATTCTAACAGTAACCATTCTAACAGTATCCAGTACCCATTCTAACAGTATCCAGTATCCATCTAACAGTAACCATTCTAACAGTACCCATTCTAACTACCCATGCTAACAGTATCCATTCTAACAGTATCCATTCTAACAGTATCCTGTATCCATTCGAACAGTATCCAGTATCCATTCGAACAGTATCCATTCTAACAGTATCCAGTATCCATCCTAACAATATCCATTCTAACAGTATCCATTCTAACAGTATCCATTCTAACAGTATCCAGTATCCATTCTAACAGTATCCGTTCTAACAGTATCCATCCTAACAGTATACATTCTAACAGTATCCAGTACCCATTCTAACAGTATCCATTCTAACAGTGTCCATTCTAACAGTATCCATTCTAACAGTTTCCATTCTAACAGTATCCAGTATCCATTCTAACAGTATCCATTCTAACAGTATCCATTCTAACAGTATCCATCCTAACAGTATACATTCTACAGTATCCAGTACCCATTCTAACAGTATCCATTCTAACAGTATCCAGTATCCATTCTAACAGTGTCCATTCTAACACTATCCATTCTAACAGTTTCCATTCTAACAGTATCCAGTATCCATTCTAACAGTATCCATTCTAACAGTACCCATTCTAACAGTACCCATTCTAACAGTACCCATTCTAACATTACCCATTCTAACAGTATCCATTCTAACAGTATCCAGAATCCATCCTAACAATATCCATTCTAACAGTATCCATTCTAACAGTATCCATTCTAACAGTATCCAGTATCCATTCTAACAGTATCCGTTCTAACAGTATCCAGTATCCATTCTAACAGTATACATTCTAACAGTATCCATTCTTACAGTATCCATTCTAACAGTATCCAGTATCCATCCTAACAGTATCCAGTATCCATCCTAACAATACCCATTCTAACAGTATCCATTCTAACAGTACCCATTCTAACAGTATCAATTCTAACAGTTTCCATTCTAACTACCCATACTAACAGTATCCATTCTAACAGTATCCATTCTTACAGTATCCATTCTAACAGTATCCAGTATCCATCCTAACAGTATCCAGTATCCATCCTAACAATACCCATTCTAACAGTATCCATTCTAACAGTACCCATTCTAACAGTATCCATTCTAACAGTACCCATTCTAACAGTATCAATTCTAACAGTTTCCATTCTAACTACCCATACTAACAGTATCCATTCTAACAGCATTCAGTATTCATTCTAACAGTATCCATTCTAACAGTATCCATTCTAACAGTATCCAGTATCCATTCTAACAGTACCCATTCTAACAGTATCCAGTATCCATTCTAACAGTACCCATTCTATCTAACAGTACCCATTCTATAAGTCTCCAGTATCCATCCTAACAATATCCATTCTAACAGTACCCATTCTAACAGTATCCATTCTAACAGTATCCAATAACCATTCTAACAGTATCATTCTAACAGTATCCATTCTAACAGTACCCATTCTAACAGTACCCATTCTAACAGTATCCAGTATCCATTCTAACAGTATCCGTTCTAACAGTATCCATCCTAACAGTATACATTCCTAACAGTATCCAGTACCCATTCTAACAGTATCCATTCTAACAGTATCCAGTATCCATTCTAACAGTGTCCATTCTAACAGTATCCATTCTAACAGTTTCCATTCTAACAGTATCCAGTATCCATTCTAACAATACCCATTCTAACAGTATCCATTCTAACAGTATCCAGTATCCATTCTAACAGTATACATTCTAACAGTATCCATTCTTACAGTATCCATTCTAACAGTATCCAGTATCCATCCTAACAGTATCCAGTATCCATCCTAACAATACCCATTCTAACAGTATCCATTCTAACAGTACCCATTCTAACAGTATCCATTCTAACAGTTTCCATTCTAACTACCCATACTAAAAGTATCCATTCTAACAGCATTCAGTATTCATTCTAACAGTATCCATTCTAACAGTATCCATTCTAACAGTACCCATTCTAACAGTACCCATTCTAACAGTATCCAGTATCCATTCTAACAGTACCCATTCTAACAGTATCCAGTATCCATTCTAACAGTACCCATTCTAACAGTACCCATTCTAAAAGTCTCCAGTATCCATCCTAACAATATCCATTCTAACAGTACCCATTCTAACAGTATCCATTCTAACAGTATCCAATAACCATTCTAACAGTATCATTCTAACAGTATCCATTCTAACAGTACCCATTCTAACAGTACCCATTCTAACAGTATCCAGTATCCATTCTAACAGTATCCGTTCTAACAGTATCCATCCTAACAGTATACATTCTAACAGTATCCAGTACCCATTCTAACAGTATCCATTCTAACAGTATCCAGTATCCATTCTAACAGTGTCCATTCTAACAGTATCCATTCTAACAGTTTCCATTCTAACAGTATCCAGTATCCATTCTAACAGTATCCATTCTAACAGTATCCATTCTAACAGTATCCATTCTAACAGTATCCATTCTAACATTACCCATTCTAACAGTATCCATTCGAACAGTATCCATTCGAACAGTATCCAGTATCCATTCGAACAGTATCCATTCTAACAGTGTCCATACTAACAGTATCCATTCTAACAGTAACCATTCTAACAGTACCCATTCTAACAGTACCCATTCTAACAGTACCCATTCTAACAGTATCCATTCTAACAGTATCCAATATCCATTCTAACAGTATCCATTCTAACAGTATCCAGTATCCATCCTAACAATATCCATTCTAACAGTATCCATTCTAACAGTATCCATTCTAACAGTATCCATTCTAACAGTGTCCATACTAACAGTATCCATTCTAACAGTGTCCATACTAACAGTACCCATTCTAACAGTATCCATTCTAACAGTACCCATTCTAACAGTACCCATTCTAACATTACCCATTCTGACATTACCCATTCTAACAGTATCCATTCTAACAGTTCCCATTCTAACAGTATCCTGTATCCATTCGAACAGTATCCAGTATCCATTCGAACAGTATCCATTCTAAAAGTATCCATTCTAACAGTATCCATTCTAACAGTATCCATTCTAACAGTATCCATTCTAATAGTATCCTGTATCCATTCGAACAGTATCCAGTATCCATTCTAACAGTATCCATTCTAACAGTACCCATTCTAACAGTACCCATTCTAACAGTACCTATTCTAACATTATCCTTTCAAACAGTATCCATTCTAAAAGTATCCATTCTAACAGTACCCATTCTAACAGTATCCAGTATCCATTCTTACAGTATCCATTCAAACAGTATCCATTCTAAAAGTATCCAGTAACCATTCTAACAGTGTCATTCTAACAGTAACCATTCTAACAGTACCCATTCTAACAGTACCCATTCTAACAGTCTCCAGTATCCATCCTAACAATATCCATTCTAACAGTACCCATTCTAACAGTATCCATTCTAACAGTATCCAGTACCCATTCTAACAGTACCCATTCTAACAGTACCTATTCTAACATTATCCTTTCAAACAGTATCCATTCTAAAAGTATCCATTCTAACAGTACCCATTCTAACAGTATCCAGTATCCATTCTAACAGTATCCATTCAAACAGTATCCATTCTAAAAGTATCCAGTAACCATTCTAACAGTGTCATTCTAACAGTAACCATTCTAACAGTACCCATTCTAACAGTACCCATTCTAACAGTCTCCAGTATCCATCCTAACAATATCCATTCTAACAGTACCCATTCTAACAGTATCCATTCTAACAGTATCCAGTACCCATTCTAACAGTACCCATTCTAACAGTACCCATTCTAACAGTATCCAGTATCCATTCGAACAGTATCCATTCTAAAAGTATCCAGTAACCATTCTAACAGTATCATTCTAACAGTAACCATTCTAACAGTACCCATTCTAACAGTACCCATTCTAACAGTCTCCAGTATCCATCCTAACAATATCCATTCTAACAGTACCCTTTCTAACAGTATCCATTCTAACAGTATCCAATAACCATTCTAACAGTATCCATTCTAACAGTACCCATTCTAACAGTACCCATTCTAACAGTATCCAGTATCCTTTCTAACAGTATCCGTTCTAACAGTATCCATTCTAACAGTATCCAGTATCCATTCTAACAGTGTCCATTCTAACAGTATCCATTCTAACAGTTTCCATTCTAACAGTATCCAGTATCCATTCTAACAGTATCCATTCTAACAGTATCCATTCTAACAGTATCCATTCTAACAGTACCCATTCTAACAGTACCCATTCTAACATTACCCATTCTAACAGTATCCATTCTAACAGTATCCATTCAAACAGTATCCAGTATCCATTCGAACAGTATCCATTCTAACAGTGTCCATACTAACACTATCCATTCTAACAGTACCCATTCTAACAGTATCCATTCTAACAGTATCCAATATCCATTCTTACAGAACATTACCCATTCTAACTACCCATTCTAACAGTATCCATTCTAACAGTACCCATTCTAACAGTGTCCATACTAACAGTATCCATTCTAACAGTATCCAGTATCCATTCTAACAGTATTCAGTATCCATCCTAACAATATCCATTCTAACGGTATCCATTCTAACAGTATCCATTCTAACAGTATCCAGTATCCATCCTAACAATATCCATTCTAACAGTACCCATTCTAACAGTATCCATTCTAACAGTATCCAGTACCCATTCTAACAGTACCCATTCTAACAGTACCCATTCTAACAGTATCCAGTATCCATTCGAACAGTATCCATTCTAAAAGTATCCAGTAACCATTCTAACAGTATCATTCTAACAGTAACCATTCTAACAGTACCCATTCTAACAGTACCCATTCTAACAGTCTCCAGTATCCATCCTAACAATATCCATTCTAACAGTACCCTTTCTAACAGTATCCATTCTAACAGTATCCAATAACCATTCTAACAGTATCCATTCTAACAGTACCCATTCTAACAGTACCCATTCTAACAGTATCCAGTATCCTTTCTAACAGTATCCGTTCTAACAGTATCCATTCTAACAGTATCCAGTATCCATTCTAACAGTGTCCATTCTAACAGTATCCATTCTAACAGTTTCCATTCTAACAGTATCCAGTATCCATTCTAACAGTATCCATTCTAACAGTATCCATTCTAACAGTATCCATTCTAACAGTACCCATTCTAACAGTACCCATTCTAACATTACCCATTCTAACAGTATCCATTCTAACAGTATCCATTCAAACAGTATCCAGTATCCATTCGAACAGTATCCATTCTAACAGTGTCCATACTAACACTATCCATTCTAACAGTACCCATTCTAACAGTATCCATTCTAACAGTATCCAATATCCATTCTTACAGAACATTACCCATTCTAACTACCCATTCTAACAGTATCCATTCTAACAGTACCCATTCTAACAGTGTCCATACTAACAGTATCCATTCTAACAGTATCCAGTATCCATTCTAACAGTATTCAGTATCCATCCTAACAATATCCATTCTAACGGTATCCATTCTAACAGTATCCATTCTAACAGTATCCAGTGTCAATCTAACAGTATCCATTCTAACAATATCCATTCTAACGGTACCCATTCTAACGGTACCCATTCTAACAGTATCCAGTATCCATTCTAACAGTATCCAGTATCCATTCTAAAAGTATCCATTCTAACAGTATCCATTCGAACAGTATCCATTCACACAGTATCCACAGTATCCAGTATCCATTCGAACAGTATCCATTCTAAAAGTATCCAGTAACCATTCTAACAGTATCATTCTAACAGTAACCATTCTAACAGTACCCATTCTAACAGTACCCATTCTAACAGTCTCCAGTATCCATTCTAACAATATCCATTCTAACAGTACCCATTCTAACAGTATCCATTCTAACAGTATCCAATAACCATTCTAACAGTATCCATTCTAACAGTACCCATTCTAACAGTACCCATTCTAACAGTATCCAGTATCCATTCTAACAGTGTCCATTCTAACAGTATCCATTCTAACAGTTTCCATTCTAACAGTATCCAGTATCCATTCTAACAGTACCCATTCTAACAGTATCCAGTATCCATTCTAACAGTACCCATTCTAACAGTATCCAGTATCCATTCTAACAGTACCCATTCTAACAGTATCCAATAACCATTCTAACAGTATCATTCTAACAGTATCCATTCTAACAGTACCCATTCTAACAGTACCCATTCTAACAGTATCCAGTATCCATTCTAACAGTATCCGTTCTAACAGTATCCATCCTAACAGTATCCAATAACCATTCTAACAGTATCATTCTAACAGTATCCATTCTAACAGTACCCATTCTAACAGTACCCATTCTAACAGTATCCAGTATCCATTCTAACAGTATCCGTTCTAACAGTATCCATCCTAACAGTATACATTCCTAACAGTATCCAGTACCCATTCTAACAGTATCCATTCTAACAGTATCCAGTATCCATTCTAACAGTGTCCATTCTAACAGTATCCATTCTAACAGTTTCCATTCTAACAGTATCCAGTATCCATTCTAACAATACCCATTCTAACAGTATCCATTCTAACAGTATCCAGTATCCATTCTAACAGTATACATTCTAACAGTATCCATTCTTACAGTATCCATTCTAACAGTATCCAGTATCCATCCTAACAGTATCCAGTATCCATCCTAACAATACCCATTCTAACAGTATCCATTCTAACAGTACCCATTCTAACAGTATCCATTCTAACAGTTTCCATTCTAACTACCCATACTAAAAGTATCCATTCTAACAGCATTCAGTATTCATTCTAACAGTATCCATTCTAACAGTATCCATTCTAACAGTACCCATTCTAACAGTACCCATTCTAACAGTATCCAGTATCCATTCTAACAGTACCCATTCTAACAGTATCCAGTATCCATTCTAACAGTACCCATTCTAACAGTACCCATTCTAAAAGTCTCCAGTATCCATCCTAACAATATCCATTCTAACAGTACCCATTCTAACAGTATCCATTCTAACAGTATCCAATAACCATTCTAACAGTATCATTCTAACAGTATCCATTCTAACAGTACCCATTCTAACAGTACCCATTCTAACAGTATCCAGTATCCATTCTAACAGTATCCGTTCTAACAGCATCCATCCTAACAGTATACATTCTAACAGTATCCAGTACCCATTCTAACAGTATCCATTCTAACAGTATCCAGTATCCATTCTAACAGTGTCCATTCTAACAGTATCCATTCTAACAGTTTCCATTCTAACAGTATCCAGTATCCATTCTAACAGTATCCATTCTAACAGTATCCATTCTAACAGTATCCATTCTAACAGTATCCATTCTAACATTACCCATTCTAACAGTATCCATTCGAACAGTATCCATTCGAACAGTATCCAGTATCCATTCGAACAGTATCCATTCTAACAGTGTCCATACTAACAGTATCCATTCTAACAGTAACCATTCTAACAGTACCCATTCTAACAGTACCCATTCTAACAGTACCCATTCTAACAGTATCCATTCTAACAGTATCCAATATCCATTCTAACAGTATCCATTCTAACAGTATCCAGTATCCATCCTAACAATATCCATTCTAACAGTATCCATTCTAACAGTATCCATTCTAACAGTATCCATTCTAACAGTGTCCATACTAACAGTATCCATTCTAACAGTGTCCATACTAACAGTACCCATTCTAACAGTATCCATTCTAACAGTACCCATTCTAACAGTACCCATTCTAACATTACCCATTCTGACATTACCCATTCTAACAGTATCCATTCTAACAGTTCCCATTCTAACAGTATCCTGTATCCATTCGAACAGTATCCAGTATCCATTCGAACAGTATCCATTCTAAAAGTATCCATTCTAACAGTATCCATTCTAACAGTATCCATTCTAACAGTATCCATTCTAATAGTATCCTGTATCCATTCGAACAGTATCCAGTATCCATTCTAACAGTATCCATTCTAACAGTACCCATTCTAACAGTACCCATTCTAACAGTACCTATTCTAACATTATCCTTTCAAACAGTATCCATTCTAAAAGTATCCATTCTAACAGTACCCATTCTAACAGTATCCAGTATCCATTCTAACAGTATCCATTCAAACAGTATCCATTCTAAAAGTATCCAGTAACCATTCTAACAGTGTCATTCTAACAGTAACCATTCTAACAGTACCCATTCTAACAGTACCCATTCTAACAGTCTCCAGTATCCATCCTAACAATATCCATTCTAACAGTACCCATTCTAACAGTATCCATTCTAACAGTATCCAGTACCCATTCTAACAGTACCCATTCTAACAGTACCTATTCTAACATTATCCTTTCAAACAGTATCCATTCTAAAAGTATCCATTCTAACAGTACCCATTCTAACAGTATCCAGTATCCATTCTAACAGTATCCATTCAAACAGTATCCATTCTAAAAGTATCCAGTAACCATTCTAACAGTGTCATTCTAACAGTAACCATTCTAACAGTACCCATTCTAACAGTACCCATTCTAACAGTCTCCAGTATCCATCCTAACAATATCCATTCTAACAGTACCCATTCTAACAGTATCCATTCTAACAGTATCCAGTACCCATTCTAACAGTACCCATTCTAACAGTACCCATTCTAACAGTATCCAGTATCCATTCGAACAGTATCCATTCTAAAAGTATCCAGTAACCATTCTAACAGTATCATTCTAACAGTAACCATTCTAACAGTACCCATTCTAACAGTACCCATTCTAACAGTCTCCAGTATCCATCCTAACAATATCCATTCTAACAGTACCCTTTCTAACAGTATCCATTCTAACAGTATCCAATAACCATTCTAACAGTATCCATTCTAACAGTACCCATTCTAACAGTACCCATTCTAACAGTATCCAGTATCCTTTCTAACAGTATCCATTCTAACAGTATCCATTCTAACAGTATCCAGTATCCATTCTAACAGTGTCCATTCTAACAGTATCCATTCTAACAGTTTCCATTCTAACAGTATCCAGTATCCATTCTAACAGTATCCATTCTAACAGTATCCATTCTAACAGTATCCATTCTAACAGTACCCATTCTAACAGTACCCATTCTAACATTACCCATTCTAACAGTATCCATTCTAACAGTATCCATTCAAACAGTATCCAGTATCCATTCGAACAGTATCCATTCTAACAGTGTCCATACTAACACTATCCATTCTAACAGTACCCATTCTAACAGTATCCATTCTAACAGTATCCAATATCCATTCTTACAGAACATTACCCATTCTAACTACCCATTCTAACAGTATCCATTCTAACAGTACCCATTCTAACAGTGTCCATACTAACAGTATCCATTCTAACAGTATCCAGTATCCATTCTAACAGTATTCAGTATCCATCCTAACAATATCCATTCTAACGGTATCCATTCTAACAGTATCCATTCTAACAGTATCCAGTGTCAATCTAACAGTATCCATTCTAACAATATCCATTCTAACGGTACCCATTCTAACGGTACCCATTCTAACAGTATCCAGTATCCATTCTAACAGTATCCAGTATCCATTCTAAAAGTATCCATTCTAACAGTATCCATTCGAACAGTATCCATTCACACAGTATCCACAGTATCCAGTATCCATTCGAACAGTATCCATTCTAAAAGTATCCAGTAACCATTCTAACAGTATCATTCTAACAGTAACCATTCTAACAGTACCCATTCTAACAGTACCCATTCTAACAGTCTCCAGTATCCATCCTAACAATATCCATTCTAACAGTACCCATTCTAACAGTATCCATTCTAACAGTATCCAATAACCATTCTAACAGTATCCATTCTAACAGTACCCATTCTAACAGTACCCATTCTAACAGTATCCAGTATCCATTCTAACAGTGTCCATTCTAACAGTATCCATTCTAACAGTTTCCATTCTAACAGTATCCAGTATCCATTCTAACAGTACCCATTCTAACAGTATCCAGTATCCATTCTAACAGTACCCATTCTAACAGTATCCAGTATCCATTCTAACAGTACCCATTCTAACAGTACCCATTCTAAAAGTCTCCAGTATCCATCCTAACAATATCCATTCTAACAGTACCCATTCTAACAGTATCCATTCTAACAGTATCCAATAACCATTCTAACAGTATCATTCTAACAGTATCCATTCTAACAGTACCCATTCTAACAGTACCCATTCTAACAGTATCCAGTATCCATTCTAACAGTATCCGTTCTAACAGTATCCATCCTAACAGTATACATTCTAACAGTATCCAGTTCCCATTCTAACGGTATCCATTCTAACAGTATCCAGTATCCATTCTAACAGTGTCCATTCTAACAGTATCCATTCTAACAGTTTCCATTCTAACAGTATCCAGTATCCATTCTAACAGTATCCATTCTAACAGTATCCATTCTAACAGTATCCATTCTAACAGTATCCATTCTAACAGTATCCAATATCCATTCTAACAGTATCCATTCTAACAGTATCAAGTATCCATCCTAACAATATCCATTCTAACAGTATCCATTCTAACAGTGTCCATACTAACAGTATCCATTCTAACAGTAACCATTCTAACAGTACCCATTCTAACAGTACCCATTCTAACAGTACCCATTCTAACAGTATCCATTCTAACAGTATCCAATATCCATTCTAACAGTATCCATTCTAACAGTATCCAGTATCCATCCTAACAATATCCATTCTAACAGTATCCATTCTAACAGTATCCATTCTAACAGTATCCATTCTAACAGTGTCCATACTAACAGTATCCATTCTAACAGTGTCCATACTAACAGTACCCATTCTAACAGTATCCATTCTAACAGTACCCATTCTAACAGTACCCATTCTAACATTACCCATTCTGACATTACCCATTCTAACAGTATCCATTCTAACAGTTCCCATTCTAACAGTATCATGTATCCATTCGAACAGTATCCATTCTAACAGTATCCATTCTAATAGTATCCTGTATCCATTCGAACAGTATCCAGTATCCATTCTAACAGTATCCATTCTAACAGTACCCATTCTAACAGTACCCATTCTAACAGTACCTATTCTAACATTATCCTTTCAAACAGTATCCATTCTAAAAGTATCCATTCTAACGGTACCCATTCTAACGGTACCCATTCTAACAGTATCCAGTATCCATTCTAACAGTATCCAGTATCCATTCTAAAAGTATCCATTCTAACAGTATCCATTCGAACAGTATCCATTCACACAGTATCCACAGTATCCAGTATCCATTCGAACAGTATCCATTCTAAAAGTATCCAGTAACCATTCTAACAGTATCATTCTAACAGTAACCATTCTAACAGTACCCATTCTAACAGTACCCATTCTAACAGTCTCCAGTATCCATCCTAACAATATCCATTCTAACAGTACCCATTCTAACAGTATCCATTCTAACAGTATCCAATAACCATTCTAACAGTATCCATTCTAACAGTACCCATTCTAACAGTACCCATTCTAACAGTATCCAGTATCCATTCTAACAGTGTCCATTCTAACAGTATCCATTCTAACAGTGTCATTCTAACAGTAACCATTCTAACAGTACCCATTCTAACAGTACCCATTCTAACAGTCTCCAGTATCCATCCTAACAATATCCATTCTAACAGTACCCATTCTAACAGTATCCATTCTAACAGTATCCAGTACCCATTCTAACAGTACCCATTCTAACAGTACCTATTCTAACATTATCCTTTCAAACAGTATCCATTCTAAAAGTATCCATTCTAACAGTACCCATTCTAACAGTATCCAGTATCCATCTAACAGTATCCATTCAAACAGTATCCATTCTAAAAGTATCCAGTAACCATTCTAACAGTGTCATTCTAACAGTAACCATTCTAACAGTACCCATTCTAACAGTACCCATTCTAACAGTCTCCAGTATCCATCCTAACAATATCCATTCTAACAGTACCCATTCTAACAGTATCCATTCTAACAGTATCCAGTACCCATTCTAACAGTACCCATTCTAACAGTACCCATTCTAACAGTATCCAGTATCCATTCGAACAGTATCCATTCTAAAAGTATCCAGTAACCATTCTAACAGTATCATTCTAACAGTAACCATTCTAACAGTACCCATTCTAACAGTACCCATTCTAACAGTCTCCAGTATCCATCCTAACAATATCCATTCTAACAGTACCCATTCTAACAGTATCCATTCTAACAGTATCCAATAACCATTCTAACAGTATCCATTCTAACAGTACCCATTCTAACAGTACCCATTCTAACAGTATCCAGTATCCTTTCTAACAGTATCCGTTCTAACAGTATCCATTCTAACAGTATCCAGTATCCAATCTAACAGTGTCCATTCTAACAGTATCCATTCTAACAGTTTCCATTCTAACAGTATCCAGTATCCATTCTAACAGTATCCATTCTAACAGTATCCATTCTAACAGTATCCATTCTAACAGTACCCATTCTAACAGTACCCATTCTAACATTACCCATTCTAACAGTATCCATTCCAGCAGTATCCATTCAAACAGTATCCAGTATCCATTCGAACAGTATCCATTCTAACAGTGTCCATACTAACACTATCCATTCTAACAGTACCCATTCTAACAGTATCCATTCTAACAGTATCCAATATCCATTCTTACAGAACATTACCCATTCTAACTACCCATTCTAACAGTATCCATTCTAACAGTACCCATTCTAACAGTGTCCATACTAACAGTATCCATTCTAACAGTATCCAGTATCCATTCTAACAGTATTCAGTATCCATCCTAACAATATCCATTCTAACGGTATCCATTCTAACAGTATCCATTCTAACAGTATCCAGTGTCAATCTAACAGTATCCATTCTAACAATATCCATTCTAACGGTACCCATTCTAACGGTACCCATTCTAACAGTATCCAGTATCCATTCTAACAGTATCCAGTATCCATTCTAAAAGTATCCATTCTAACAGTATCCATTCGAACAGTATCCATTCACACAGTATCCACAGTATCCAGTATCCATTCGAACAGTATCCATTCTAAAAGTATCCAGTAACCATTCTAACAGTATCATTCTAGCAGTAACCATTCTAACAGTACCCATTCTAACAGTACCCATTCTAACAGTCTCCAGTATCCATCCTAACAATATCCATTCTAACAGTACCCATTCTAACAGTATCCATTCTAACAGTATCCAATAACCATTCTAACAGTATCCATTCTAACAGTACCCATTCTAACAGTACCCATTCTAACAGTATCCAGTATCCATTCTAACAGTGTCCATTCTAACAGTATCCATTCTAACAGTTTCCATTCTAACAGTATCCAGTATCCATTCTAACAGTACCCATTCTAACAGTATCCAGTATCCATTCTAACAGTACCCATTCTAACAGTATCCAGTATCCATTCTAACAGTACCCATTCTAACAGTACCCATTCTAAAAGTCTCCAGTATCCATCCTAACAATATCCATTCTAACAGTACCCATTCTAACAGTATCCATTCTAACAGTATCCAATAACCATTCTAACAGTATCATTCTAACAGTATCCATTCTAACAGTACCCATTCTAACAGTACCCATTCTAACAGTATCCATTCTAACAGTATCCGTTCTAACAGTATCCATCCTAACAGTATACATTCTAACAGTATCCAGTACCCATTCTAACAGTATCCATTCTAACAGTATCCAGTATCCATTCTAACAGTGTCCATTCTAACAGTATCCATTCTAACAGTTTCCATTCTAACAGTATCCAGTATCCATTCTAACAGTATCCATTCTAACAGTATCCATTCTAACAGTATCCATTCTAACAGTATCCATTCTAACAGTATCCAATATCCATTCTAACAGTATCCATTCTAACAGTATCCAGTATCCATCCTAACAATATCCATTCTAACAGTATCCATTCTAACAGTGTCCATACTAACAGTATCCATTCTAACAGTAACCATTCTAACAGTACCCATTCTAACAGTACCCATTCTAACAGTACCCATTCTAACAGTATCCATTCTAACAGTATCCAATATCCATTCTAACAGTATCCATTCTAACAGTATCCATTCTAACAGTATCCATTCTAACAGTGTCCATACTAACAGTATCCATTCTAACAGTGTCCATACTAACAGTACCCATTCTAACAGTATCCATTCTAACAGTACCCATTCTAACAGTACCCATTCTAACATTACCCATTCTGACATTACCCATTCTAACAGTATCCATTCTAACAGTTCCCATTCTAACAGTATCCTGTATCCATTCGAACAGTATCCAGTATCCATTCGAACAGTATCCATTCTAAAAGTATCCATTCTAACAGTATCCATTCTAACAGTATCCATTCTAACAGTATCCATTCTAATAGTATCCTGTATCCATTCGAACAGTATCCAGTATCCATTCTAACAGTATCCATTCTAACAGTACCCATTCTAACAGTACCCATTCTAACAGTACCTATTCTAACAGTATCCAATAACCATTCTAACAGTATCCATTCTAACAGTACCCATTCTAACAGTACCCATTCTAACAGTATCCAGTATCCTTTCTAACAGTATCCGTTCTAACAGTATCCATTCTAACAGTATCCAGTATCCATTCTAACAGTGTCCATTCTAACAGTATCCATTCTAACAGTTTCCATTCTAACAGTATCCAGTATCCATTCTAACAGTATCCATTCTAACAGTATCCATTCTAACAGTATCCATTCTAACAGTACCCATTCTAACAGTAGCCATTCTAACATTACCCATTCTAACAGTATCCATTCTAACAGTATCCATTCAAACAGTATCCAGTATCCATTCGAACAGTATCCATTCTAACAGTGTCCATACTAACACTATCCATTCTAACAGTACCCATTCTAACAGTATCCATTCTAACAGTATCCAATATCCATTCTTACAGAACATTACCCATTCTAACTACCCATTCTAACAGTATCCATTCTAACAGTACCCATTCTAACAGTGTCCATACTAACAGTATCCATTCTAACAGTATCCAGTATCCATTCTAACAGTATTCAGTATCCATCCTAACAATATCCATTCTAACGGTATCCATTCTAACAGTATCCATTCTAACAGTATCCAGTGTCAATCTAACAGTATCCATTCTAACAATATCCATTCTAACGGTACCCATTCTAACGGTACCCATTCTAACAGTATCCAGTATCCATTCTAACAGTATCCAGTATCCATTCTAAAAGTATCCATTCTAACAGTATCCATTCGAACAGTATCCATTCACACAGTATCCACAGTATCCAGTATCCATTCGAACAGTATCTATTCTAAAAGTATCCAGTAACCATTCTAACAGTATCATTCTAACAGTAACCATTCTAACAGTACCCATTCTAACAGTACCCATTCTAACAGTCTCCAGTATCCATCCTAACAATATCCATTCTAACAGTACCCATTCTAACAGTATCCATTCTAACAGTATCCAATAACCATTCTAACAGTATCCATTCTAACAGTACCCATTCTAACAGTACCCATTCTAACAGTATCCAGTATCCATTCTAACAGTGTCCATTCTAACAGTATCCATTCTAACAGTTTCCATTCTAACAGTATCCAGTATCCATTCTAACAGTACCCATTCTAACAGTATCCAGTATCCATTCTAACAGTACCCATTCTAACAGTATCCAGTATCCATTCTAACAGTACCCATTCTAACAGTACCCATTCTAAAAGTCTCCAGTATCCATCCTAACAATATCCATTCTAACAGTACCCATTCTAACAGTATCCATTCTAACAGTATCCAATAACCATTCTAACAGTATCATTCTAACAGTATCCATTCTAACAGTACCCATTCTAACAGTACCCATTCTAACAGTATCCAGTATCCATTCTAACAGTATCCGTTCTAACAGTATCCATCCTAACAGTATACATTCTAACAGTATCCAGTACCCATTCTAACAGTATCCATTCTAACAGTATCCAGTATCCATTCTAACAGTGTCCATTCTAACAGTATCCATTCTAACAGTTTCCATTCTAACAGTATCCAGTATCCATTCTAACAGTATCCATTCTAACAGTATCCATTCTAACAGTATCCATTCTAACAGTATCCATTCTAACAGTATCCAATATCCATTCTAACAGTATCCATTCTAACAGTATCCAGTATCCATCCTAACAATATCCATTCTAACAGTATCCATTCTAACAGTGTCCATACTAACAGTATCCATTCTAACAGTAACCATTCTAACAGTACCCATTCTAACAGTACCCATTCTAACAGTACCCATTCTAACAGTATCCATTCTAACAGTATCCAATATCCATTCTAACAGTATCCATTCTAACAGTATCCAGTATCCATCCTAACAATATCCATTCTAACAGTATCCATTCTAACAGTATCCATTCTAACAGTATCCATTCTAACAGTGTCCATACTAACAGTATCCATTCTAACAGTGTCCATACTAACAGTACCCATTCTAACAGTATCCATTCTAACAGTACCCATTCTAACAGTACCCATTCTAACATTACCCATTCTGACATTACCCATTCTAACAGTATCCATTCTAACAGTTCCCATTCTAACAGTATCCTGTATCCATTCGAACAGTATCCAGTATCCATTCGAACAGTATCCATTCTAAAAGTATCCATTCTAACAGTATCCATTCTAACAGTATCCATTCTAACAGTATCCATTCTAATAGTATCCTGTATCCATTCGAACAGTATCCAGTATCCATTCTAACAGTATCCATTCTAACAGTACCCATTCTAACAGTACCCATTCTAACAGTACCTATTCTAACATTATCCTTTCAAACAGTATCCATTCTAAAAGTATCCATTCTAACGGTACCCATTCTAACGGTACCCATTCTAACAGTATCCAGTATCCATTCTAACAGTATCCAGTATCCATTCTAAAAGTATCCATTCTAACAGTATCCATTCGAACAGTATCCATTCACACAGTATCCACAGTATCCAGTATCCATTCGAACAGTATCCATTCTAAAAGTATCCAGTAACCATTCTAACAGTATCATTCTAACAGTAACCATTCTAACAGTACCCATTCTAACAGTACCCATTCTAACAGTCTCCAGTATCCATCCTAACAATATCCATTCTAACAGTACCCATTCTAACAGTATCCATTCTAACAGTATCCAATAACCATTCTAACAGTATCCATTCTAACAGTACCCATTCTAACAGTACCCATTCTAACAGTATCCAGTATCCATTCTAACAGTGTCCATTCTAACAGTATCCATTCTAACAGTTTCCATTCTAACAGTATCCAGTATCCATTCTAACAGTACCCA
Source organism: Oncorhynchus mykiss (assembly GCF_057628025.1). Classification (NCBI taxonomy): domain Eukaryota; kingdom Metazoa; phylum Chordata; class Actinopteri; order Salmoniformes; family Salmonidae; genus Oncorhynchus; species Oncorhynchus mykiss. Next base: position 6,088,120 of record NC_143026.1, on the reverse strand, counting down.
TTCTAACAGTATCCAGTATCCATTCTAACAGTACCCATTCTAACAGTATCCAGTATCCATTCTAACAGTACCCATTCTAACAGTACCCATTCTAAAAGTCTCCAGTATCCATCCTAACAATATCCATTCTAACAGTACCCATTCTAACAGTATCCATTCTAACAGTATCCAGTATCCATTCTAACAGTATCCATTCTAACAGTACCCATTCTAACAGTACCCATTCTAACAGTACCTATTCTAACATTATCCTTTCAAACAGTATCCATTCTAAAAGTATCCATTCTAACAGTACCCATTCTAACAGTATCCAGTATCCATTCTAACAGTATCCATTCGAACAGTATCCATTCTAAAAGTATCCAGTAACCATTCTAACAGTGTCATTCTAACAGTAACCATTCTAACAGTACCCATTCTAACAGTACCCATTCTAACAGTCTCCAGTATCCATCCTAACAATATCCATTCTAACAGTACCCATTCTAACAGTATCCATTCTAACAGTATCCAGTACCCATTCTAACAGTACCCATTCTAACAGTACCCATTCTAACAGTATCCAGTATCCATTCGAACAGTATCCATTCTAAAAGTATCCAGTAACCATTCTAACAGTATCATTCTAACAGTAACCATTCTAACAGTACCCATTCTAACAGTACCCATTCTAACAGTCTCCAGTATCCATCCTAACAATATCCATTCTAACAGTACCCATTCTAACAGTATCCATTCTAACAGTATCCAATAACCATTCTAACAGTATCCATTCTAACAGTACCCATTCTAACAGTACCCATTCTAACAGTATCCAGTATCCTTTCTGACAGTATCCGTTCTAACAGTATCCATTCTAACAGTATCCAGTATCCATTCTAACAGTGTCCATTCTAACAGTATCCATTCTAACAGTTTCCATTCTAACAGTATCCAGTATCCATTCTAACAGTATCCATTCTAACAGTATCCATTCTAACAGTATCCATTCTAACAGTACCCATTCTAACAGTACCCATTCTAACATTACCCATTCTAACAGTATCCATTCTAACAGTATCCATTCAAACAGTATCCAGTATCCATTCGAACAGTATCCATTCTAACAGTGTCCATACTAACAGTATCCATTCTAACAGTACCCATTCTAACAGTATCCATTCTAACAGTATCCAATATCCATTCTTACAGAACATTACCCATTCTAACTACCCATTCTAACAGTATCCATTCTAACAGTACCCATTCTAACAGTGTCCATACTAACAGTATCCATTCTAACAGTATCCAGTATCCATTCTAACAGTATTCAGTATCCATCCTAACAATATCCATTCTAACGGTATCCATTCTAACAGTATCCATTCTAACAGTATCCAGTGTCAATCTAACAGTATCCATTCTAACAATATCCATTCTAACGGTACCCATTCTAACGGTACCCATTCTAACGGTACCCATTCTAACAGTATCCAGTATCCATTCTAACAGTATCCAGTATCCATTCTAAAAGTATCCATTCTAACAGTATCCATTCGAACAGTATCCATTCACACAGTAATCACAGTATCCAGTATCCATTCGAACAGTATCCATTCTAAAAGTATCCAGTACCCATTCTAACAGTATCCATTCTAACAGTATCCAGTATCCATTCTAACAGTGTCCATTCTAACACTATCCATTCTAACAGTTTCCATTCTAACAGTATCCAGTATCCATTCTAACAGTATCCATTCTAACAGTATCCATTCTAACAGTACCCATTCTAACAGTACCCATTCTAACATTACCCATTCTAACAGTATCCATTCTAACAGTATCCAGAATCCATCCTAACAATATCCATTCTAACAGTATCCATTCTAACAGTATCCAGTATCCATTCTAACAGTATCCGTTCTAACAGTATCCAGTATCCATTCTAACAGTATACATTCTAACAGTATCCATTCTTACAGTATCCATTCTAACAGTATCCAGTATCCATCCTAACAGTATCCAGTATCCATCCTAACAATACCCATTCTAACAGTATCCATTCTAACAGTACCCATTCTAACAGTATCAATTCTAACAGTTTCCATTCTAACTACCCATACTAACAGTATCCATTCTAACAATACCCATTCTAACAGTATCCATTCTAACAGTACTAACAGTATCCATTCTAACAGTACCCATTCTAACAGTATCAATTCTAACAGTTTCCATTCTAACTACCCATACTAACAGTATCCATTCTAACAGCATTCAGTATTCATTCTAACAGTATCCATTCTAACAGTATCCATTCTAACAGTATCCAGTATCCATTCTAACAGTACCCATTCTAACAGTATCCAGTATCCATTCTAACAGTACCCATTCTATCTAACAGTACCCATTCTAAAAGTCTCCAGTATCCATCCTAACAATATCCATTCTAACAGTACCCATTCTAACAGTATCCATTCTAACAGTATCCAATAACCATTCTAACAGTATCATTCTAACAGTATCCATTCTAACAGTACCCATTCTAACAGTACCCATTCTAACAGTATCCAGTATTAATTCTAACAGTATCCGTTCTAACAGTATCCATCCTAACAGTATACATTCCTAACAGTATCCAGTACCCATTCTAACAGTATCCATTCTAACAGTATCCAGTACCCATTCTAACATTGTCCATTCTAACAGTATCCATTCTAACAGTTTCCATTCTAACAGTATCCAGTATCCATTCTAACAATACCCATTCTAACAGTATCCATTCTAACAGTATCCAGTATCCATTCTAACAGTATACATTCTAACAGTATCCATTCTTACAGTATCCATTCTAACAGTATCCAGTATCCATCCTAACAGTATCCAGTATCCATCCTAACAATACCCATTCTAACAGTATCCATTCTAACAGTACCCATTCTAACAGTATCCATTCTAACAGTTTCCATTCTAACTACCCATACTAAAAGTATCCATTCTAACAGCATTCAGTATTCATTCTAACAGTATCCATTCTAACAGTATCCATTCTAACAGTACCCATTCTAACAGTACCCATTCTAACAGTATCCAGTATCCATTCTAACAGTACCCATTCTAACAGTATCCAGTATCCATTCTAACAGTACCCATTCTAACAGTATCCAGTATCCATCCTAACAATATCCATTCTAACAGTACCCATTCTAACAGTATCCATTCTAACAGTATCCAATAACCATTCTAACAGTATCATTCTAACAGTATCCATTCTAACAGTACCCATTCTAACAGTACCCATTCTAACAGTATCCAGTATCCATTCTAACAGTATCCGTTCTAACAGTATCCATCCTAACAGTATACATTCTAACAGTATCCAGTACCCATTCTAACAGTATCCATTCTAACAGTATCCAGTATCCATTCTAACAGTGTCCATTCTAACAGTATCCATTCTAACAGTTTCCATTCTAACAGTATCCAGTATCCATTCTAACAGTATCCATTCTAACAGTATCCATTCTAACAGTATCCATTCTAACAGTATCCATTCTAACATTACCCATTCTAACATTATCCATTCTAACAGTATCCATTCGAACAGTATCCAGTATCCATTCGAACAGTATCCATTCTAACAGTGTCCATACTAACAGTATCCATTCTAACAGTAACCATTCTAACAGTACCCATTCTAACAGTACCCATTCTAACAGTACCCATTCTAACAGTATCCATTCTAACAGTATCCAATATCCATTCTAACAGTATCCATTCTAACAGTATCCAGTATCCATCCTAACAATATCCATTCTAACAGTATCCATTCTAACAGTATCCATTCTAACAGTGTCCATACTAACAGTATCCATTCTAACAGTGTCCATACTAACAGTACCCATTCTAACAGTATCCATTCTAACAGTACCCATTCTAACAGTACCCATTCTAACATTACCCATTCTGACATTACCCATTCTAACAGTATCCATTCTAACAGTTCCCATTCTAACAGTATCCTGTATCCATTCGAACAGTATCCAGTATCCATTCGAACAGTATCCATTCTAAAAGTATCCATTCTAACAGTATCCATTCTAACAGTATCCATTCTAACAGTATCCATTCTAATAGTATCCTGTATCCATTCGAACAGTATCCAGTATCCATTCTAACAGTATCCATTCTAACAGTACCCATTCTAACAGTACCCATTCTAACAGTACCTATTCTAACATTATCCTTTCAAACAGTATCCATTCTAAAAGTATCCATTCTAACGGTACCCATTCTAACGGTACCCATTCTAACAGTATCCAGTATCCATTCTAACAGTATCCAGTATCCATTCTAAAAGTATCCATTCTAACAGTATCCACAGTATCCAGTATCCATTCGAACAGTATCCATTCTAAAAGTATCCAGTAACCATTCTAACAGTATCATTCTAACAGTAACCATTCTAACAGTACCCATTCTAACAGTACCCATTCTAACAGTCTCCAGTATCCATCCTAACAATATCCATTCTAACAGTACCCATTCTAACAGTATCCATTCTAACAGTATCCAATAACCATTCTAACAGTATCCATTCTAACAGTACCCATTCTAACAGTACCCATTCTAACAGTATCCAGTATCCATTCTAACAGTGTCCATTCTAACAGTATCCATTCTAACAGTTTCCATTCTAACAGTATCCAGTATCCATTCTAACAGTACCCATTCTAACAGTATCCAGTATCCATTCTAACAGTACCCATTCTAACAGTATCCAGTATCCATTCTAACAGTACCCATTCTAACAGTACCCATTCTAAAAGTCTCCAGTATCCATCCTAACAATATCCATTCTAACAGTACCCATTCTAACAGTATCCATTCTAACAGTATCCAGTATCCATTCTAACAGTATCCATTCTAACAGTACCCATTCTAACAGTACCCATTCTAACAGTACCTATTCTAACATTATCCTTTCAAACAGTATCCATTCTAAAAGTATCCATTCTAACAGTACCCATTCTAACAGTATCCAGTATCCATTCTAACAGTATCCATTCGAACAGTATCCATTCTAAAAGTATCCAGTAACCATTCTAACAGTATCATTCTAACAGTAACCATTCTAACAGTACCCATTCTAACAGTACCCATTCTAACAGTCTCCAGTATCCATCCTAACAATATCCATTCTAACAGTACCCATTCTAACAGTATCCATTCTAACAGTATCCAATAACCATTCTAACAGTATCCATTCTAACAGTACCCATTCTAACAGTACCCATTCTAACAGTTTCCAGTATCCATTCTAACAGTATCCATTCTAACAGTATCCATTCTAACAGTTTCCATTCTAACAGTATCCAGTATCCATTCTAACAGTATCCATTCTAACAGTATCCATTCTAACAGTATCCATTCTAACAGTACCCATTCTAACAGTACCCATTCTAACATTACCCATTCTAACAGTATCCATTCTAACAGTATCCATTCAAACAGTATCCAGTATCCATTCGAACAGTATCCATTCTAACAGTGTCCATACTAACAGTATCCATTCTAACAGTACCCATTCTAACAGTATCCATTCTAACAGTATCCAATATCCATTCTTACAGAACATTACCCATTCTAACTACCCATTCTAACAGTATCCATTCTAACAGTACCCATTCTAACAGTGTCCATACTAACAGTATCCATTCTAACAGTATCCAGTATCCATTCTAACAGTATTCAGTATCCATCCTAACAATATCCATTCTAACGGTATCCATTCTAACAGTATCCATTCTAACAGTATCCAGTGTCAATCTAACAGTATCCATTCTAACAATATCCATTCTAACGGTACCCATTCTAACGGTATCCAGTATCCATTCTAACAGTATCCAGTATCCATTCTAAAAGTATCCATTCTAACAGTATCCATTCGAACAGTATCCATTCTAACAGTATCCAGTATCCATTCTAACAGTAACCATTCTAACAGTATCCAGTGTCCATTCTAACAGTATCCATCCTAACAGTATCCATTCTAACAGTATCCATTATAACATTACCCATTCTAAGAGTATCCAGTATCCATCTAACAGTAACCATTCTAACATTACCCATTCTAACTACCCATTCTAACAGTACCCATTCTAAGAGTATCCAGTATCCATCTAACAGTAACCATACTAACAGTATCCATTCTAACAGTATCCAGTATCCATCTAACAGTAACCATTCTAACATTACCCATTCTAACAGTACACATTCTAACAGTATCCAGTATCCATTCTAACAGTATCCAGTATCCATTCTAAAAGTATCCATTCTAACAGTATCCATTCGAACAGTATCCATTCGCACAGTATCCATTCTAAAAGTATCCATTCTAACAGTATCCATTCTAACAGTATCCAGTATCCATTCTAACAGTATCCATTCTAACAGTATCCATCCTAACAGTATCCATTCTAACAGTATCCATTCTAACAGTACCCATTCTAACAGTACCCATTCTAACAGTATCCAGTATCCATCTAACAGTAACCATTCTAACATTACCCATTCTAACTACCCATTCTAACAGTATCCATTCTAACAGTACCCATTCTAACAGTGTCCATACTAACAGTATCCATTCTAACAGTATCCAGTATCCATCTAACAGTAACCATTCTAACATTACCCATTCTAACTACCCATTCTAACAGTATCCATTCTAACAGTATCCATTCTAACAGTATCCGGTGTCCATTCTAACAGTATCCATCCTAACAGTATCCATTCTAACAGTATCCATTCTAACAGTACCCATTCTAACAGTATCCAGTATCCATCTAACAGTAACCATTCTAACATTACCCATTCTAACTACCCATTCTAACAGTATCCATTCTAACAGTACCCATTCTAACAGTGTCCATACTAACAGTATCCATTCTAACAGTATCCGTTATCCATCTAACAGTAACCTTTCTAACATTACCCATTCTAACTACCCATTCTAACAGTATCCATTCAAACAGTATCCATTCTAACAGTGTCCATACTAACAGTATCCATTCTAACAGTAACCATTCTAACAGTACCCATTCTAACAGTACCCATTCTAACAGTACCCATTCTAACAGTACCCATTCTAACAGTATCCATTCTAACAGTATCCAATATCCATTCTAACAGTATCAATTCGAACAGTATCCATTCTAACAGTGTCCATACTAACAGTACCCATTCTAACAGTACCCATTCTAACAGTACCCATTCTAACAGTACCCATTCTAACAGTATCCATTCTAACAGTATCCAGTAACCATTCTAACAGTATCATTCTAACAGTATCCATTCTAACAGTACCCATTCTAACAGTATACATTTTAACAGTATCCAGTACCCATTCTAACAGTACCCATTCTAACAGTACCCATTCTAACAGTATCCATTCTAACAGTATCCAATAACCATTCTAACAGTATCCATTCTAACAGTACCCATTCTAACAGTATCCATTCTAACAGTATCCAATAACCATTCTAACAGTATCCATTCTAACAGTACCCATTCTAACAGTACCCATTCTAACAGTATCCAGTATACATTCTAACAGTATCCGTTCTAACAGTATCCATTCGAACAGTATCCATTCTAAAAGTATCCAGTAACCATTCTAACAGTATCATTCTAACAGTAACCATTCTAACAGTACCCATTCTAACAGTACCCATTCTAACAGTCTCCAGTATCCATCCTAACAATATCCATTCTAACAGTACCCATTCTAACAGTATCCATTCTAACAGTACCCATTCTAACAGTATCCATTCTAACATGATCCAGTACCCATTCTAACAGTACCCATTCTAACAGTACCCATTCTAACAGTACCCATTCTAACAGTATCCATTCTAACAGTATCCAATAACCATTCTAACAGTACCCATTCTAACAGTACCCATTCTAACAGTATCCATTCTAACAGTATCCAATAACCATTCTAACAGTACCCATTCTAACAGTATCCATTCTAACATGATCCAGTACCCATTCTAACAGTACCCATTCTAACAGTACCCATTCTAACAGTACCCATTCTAACAGTATCCATTCTAACAGTATCCAATAACCATTCTAACAGTATCCATTCTAACAGTATCCATTCTAACAGTATCCATTCTAACAGTATCCAATAACCATTCTAACAGTATCCATTCTAACAGTACCCATTCTAACAGTACCCATTCTAACAGTATCCAGTATCCATTCTAACAGTATCCGTTCTAACAGTATCCATTCTAACAGTATCCAGTATCCATTCTAACAGTGTCCATTCTAACAGTATCCATTCTAACAGTTTCCATTCTAACAGTATCCAGTATCCATTCTAACAGTATCCATTCTAACAGTATCCATTCTAACAGTATCCAGTATCCATTCGAACAGTATCCATTCTAACAGTGTCCATACTAACAGTATCCATTCTAACAGTACCCATTCTAACAGTATCCATTCTAACAGTATCCAATATCCATTCTTACAGAACATTACCCATTCTAACTACCCATTCTAACAGTATCCATTCTAACAGTACCCATTCTAACAGTGTCCATACTAACAGTATCCATTCTAACAGTATCCAGTATCCATTCTAACAGTATTCAGTATCCATCCTAACAATATCCATTCTAACGGTATCCATTCTAACAGTATCCATTCTAACAGTATCCAGTGTCAATCTAACAGTATCCATTCTAACAATATCCATTCTAACGGTACCCTTTCTAATGGTACCCATTCTAACAGTATCCAGTATCCATTCTAACAGTATCCAGTATCCATTCTAAAAGTATCCATTCTAACAGTATCCATTCGAACAGTATCCATTCACACAGTATCCATTCTAAAAGTATCCATTCTAACAGTATCCATTCTAACAGTATCCAGTATCCATTCTAACAGTAACCATTCTAACAGTATCCAGTGTCCATTCTAACAGTATCCATCCTAACAGTATCCATTCTAACAGTATCCATTATAACAGTACCCATTCTAAGAGTATCCAGTATCCATCTAACAGTAACCATTCTAACATTACCCATTCTAACTACCCATTCTAACAGTACCCATTCTAAGAGTATCCAGTATCCATCTAACAGTAACCATACTAACAGTATCCATTCTAACAGTATCCAGTATCCATCTAACAGTAACCATTCTAACATTACCCATTCTAACAGTACCCATTCTAACAGTATCCAGTATCCATTCTAACAGTATCCAGTATCCATTCTAAAAGTATCCATTCTAACAGTATCCATTCGAACAGTATCCATTTGCACAGTATCCATTCTAAAAGTATCCATTCTAACAGTATCCATTCTAACAGTATCCAGTATCCATTCTAACAGTATCCATTCTAACAGTATCCAGTGTCCATTCTAACAGTATCCATCCTAACAGTATCCATTCTAACAGTATCCATTCTAACAGTACCCATTCTAACAGAATCCAGTATCCATCTAACAGTAACCATTATATCATTACCCATTCTAACTACCCATTCTAACAGTATCCATTCTAACAGTACCCATTCTAACAGTGTCCATACTAACAGTATCCATTCTAACAGTATCCAGTATCCATTTAACAGTAACCATTCTAACATTACCCATTCTAACTACCCATTCTAACAGTATCCATTCTAACAGTATCCATTCTAACAGTATCCAGTGTCCATTCTAACAGTATCCATCCTAACAGTATCCATTCTAACAGTATCCATTCTAACAGTACCCATTCTAACAGTATCCAGTATCCATCTAACAGTAACCATTCTAACATTACCCATTCTAACTACCCATTCTAACAGTATCCATTCTAACAGTACCCATTCTAACAGTGTCCATACTAACAGTATCCATTCTAACAGTATCCAGTATCCATCTAACAGTAACCATTCTAAAATTACCCATTCTAACTACCCATTCTAACAGTATCCATTCAAACAGTATCCATTCTAACAGTGTCCATACTAACAGTATCCATTCTAACAGTAACCATTCTAACAGTACCCATTCTAACAGTACCCATTCTAACAGTACCCATTCTAACAGTACCCATTCTAACAGTATCCATTCTAACAGTATCCAATATCCATTCTAACAGTATCCATTCGAACAGTATCCATTCTAACAGTGTCCATACTAACAGTACCCATTCTAACAGTACCCATTCTAACAGTACCCATTCTAAATGTACCCATTCTAACAGTATCCATTCTAACAGTATCCAGTATCCATTCGAACAGTATCCATTCTAACAGTGTCCATACTAACAGTATCCATTCTAACAGTACCCATTCTAACAGTATCCATTCTAACAGTATCCAATATCCATTCTTACAGAACATTACCCATTCTAACTACCCATTCTAACAGTATCCATTCTAACAGTACCCATTCTAACAGTGTCCATACTAACAGTATCCATTCTAACAGTATCCAGTATCCATTCTAACAGTATTCAGTATCCATCCTAACAGTATCCATTCTAACGGTATCCATTCTAACAGTATCCATTCTAACAGTATCCAGTGTCAATCTAACAGTATCCATTCTAACAATATCCATTCTAACGGTACCCTTTCTAATGGTACCCATTCTAACAGTATCCAGTATCCATTCTAACAGTATCCAGTATCCATTCTAAAAGTATCCATTCTAACAGTATCCATTCGAACAGTATCCATTCACACAGTATCCATTCTAAAAGTATCCATTCTAACAGTATCCATTCTAACAGTATCCAGTATCCATTCTAACAGTAACCATTCTAACAGTATCCAGTGTCCATTCTAACAGTATCCATCCTAACAGTATCCATTCTAACAGTATCCATTATAACAGTACCCATTCTAAGAGTATCCAGTATCCATCTAACAGTAACCATTCTAACATTACCCATTCTAACAGTACCCATTCTAACAGTATCCAGTATCCATTCTAACAGTATCCAGTATCCATTCTAAAAGTATCCATTCTAACAGTATCCATTCGAACAGTATCCATTCGCACAGTATCCATTCTAAAAGTATCCATTCTAACAGTATCCATTCTAACAGTATCCAGTATCCATTCTAACAGTATCCATTCTAACAGTATCCAGTGTCCATTCTAACAGTATCCATCCTAACAGTATCCATTCTAACAGTATCCATTCTAACAGTACCCATTCTAACATAATCCAGTATCCATCTAACAGTAACCATTCTATCATTACCCATTCTAACTACCCATTCTAACAGTATCCATTCTAACAGTACCCATTCTAACAGTGTCCATACTAACAGTATCCATTCTAACAGTATCCAGTATCCATTTAACAGTAACCATTCTAACATTACCCATTCTAACTACCCATTCTAACAGTATCCATTCTAACAGTATCCATTCTAACAGTATCCAGTGTCCATTCTAACAGTATCCATCCTAACAGTATCCATTCTAACAGTATCCATTCTAACAGTACCCATTCTAACAGTATCCAGTATCCATCTAACAGTAACCATTCTAACATTACCCATTCTAACTACCCATTCTAACAGTATCCATTCTAACAGTACCCATTCTAACAGTGTCCATACTAACAGTATCCATTCTAACAGTATCCAGTATCCATCTAACAGTAACCATTCTAAAATTACCCATTCTAACTACCCATTCTAACAGTATCCATTCAAACAGTATCCATTCTAACAGTGTCCATACTAACAGTATCCATTCTAACAGTAACCATTCTAACAGTACCCATTCTAACAGTACCCATTCTAACAGTACCCATTCTAACAGTACCCATTCTAACAGTATCCATTCTAACAGTATCCAATATCCATTCTAACAGTATCCATTCGAACAGTATCCATTCTAACAGTGTCCATACTAACAGTACCCATTCTAACAGTACCCATTCTAACAGTACCCATTCTAAATGTACCCATTCTAACAGTATCCATTCTAACAGTATCCAGTAACCATTCTAACAGTATCATTCTAACAGTATCCATTCTAACAGTACCCATTCTAACAGGATACATTTTAACAGTATCCAGTACCCGTTCTAACAGTACCCATTCTAACAGTACCCATTCTAACAGTACCCATTCTAACAGTACCCATTCTAACAGTATCCAATAACCATTCTAACAGTATCCATTCTAACAGTACCCATTCTAACAGTATCCATTCTAACAGTATCCAATAACCATTCTAACAGTATCCATTCTAACAGTACCCATTCTAACAGTACCCATTCTAACAGTATCCAGTATCCATTCTAACAGTATCCGTTCTAACAGTATCCATTCGAACAGTATCCATTCTAAAAGTATCCAGTAACCATTCTAACAGTATCATTCTAACAGTAACCATTCTAACAGTACCCATTCTAACAGTACCCATTCTAACAGTCTCCAGTATCCATCCTAACAATATCCATTCTAACAGTACCCATTCTAACAGTATCCATTCTAACAGTATCCAATAACCATTCTAACAGTATCCATTCTAACAGTACCCATTCTAACAGTACCCATTCTAACAGTATCCAGTATCCATTCTAACAGTATCCGTTCTAACAGTATCCATTCTAACAGTATCCAGTATCCATTCTAACAGTGTCCATTCTAACAGTATCCATTCTAACAGTTTCCATTCTAACAGTATCCAGTATCCATTCTAACAGTATCCATTCTAACAGTATCCATTCTAACAGTACCCATTCTAACAGTACCCATTCTAACAGTACCCATTCTAACATTACCCATTCTAACAGTATCCATTCTAACAGTATCCATTCAAACAGTATCCAGTATCCATTCGAACAGTATCCATTCTAACAGTGTCCATACTAACAGTATCCATTCTAACAGTACCCATTCTAACAGTATCCATTCTAACAGTATCCAATATCCATTCTTACAGAACATTACCCATTCTAACTACCATTCTAACAGTATCCATTCTAACAGTACCCATCCTAACCATATCCATTCTAACGGTATCCATTCTAACAGTATCCATTCTAACAGTATCCAGTGTCAATCTAACAGTATCCATTCTAACAATATCCATTCTAACGGTACCCATTCTAACGGTACCCATTCTAACAGTATCCAGTATCCATTCTAACAGTATCCAGTATCCATTCTAAAAGTATCCATTCTAACAGTATCCATTCGAACAGTATCCATTCACACAGTATCCATTCTAAAAGTATCCATTCTAACAGTATCCATTCTAACAGTATCCAGTGTCCATTCTAACAGTATCCATCCTAACAGTATCCATTCTAACAGTATCCATTCTAACAGTACCCATTCTAAGAGTATCCAGTATCCATCTAACAGTAACCATTCTAACATTACCCATTCTAACTACCCATTCTAACAGTATCCATTCTAACAGTACCCATTCTAACAGTGTCCATACTAACAGTATCCATTCTAGCAGTATCCAGTATCCATCTAACAGTAACCATTCTAACATTACCCATTCTAACGGTGCCCATTCTAACAGTATCCAGTATCCATTCTAACAGTATCCAGTATCCATTCTAAAAGTATCCATTCTAACAGTATCCATTCGAACAGTATCCATTCGCACAGTATCCATTCTAAAAGTATCCATTCTAACAGTATCCATTCTAACAGTATCCAGTATCCATTCTAACAGTATCCATTCTAACAGTATCCAGTGTCTATTCTAACAGTATCCATCCTAACAGTATCCATTCTAACAGTATCCATTCTAACAGTACCCATTCTAACAGTATCCAGTATCCATCTAACAGTAACCATTCTAACATTACCCATTCTAACTACCCATTCTAACAGTATCCATTCTAACAGTACCCATTCTAACAGTGTCCATACTAACAGTATCCATTCTAACAGTATCCAGTATCCATCTAACAGTAACCATTCTAACATTACCCATTCTAACTACCCATTCTAACAGTATCCATTCAAACAGTAACCATTCTAACAGTGTCCATTCTAACAGTATCCATTCTAACAGTATCCAGTGTCCATTCTAACAGTATCCATCCTAACAGTATCCATTCTAACAGTATCCATTCTAACAGTACCCATTCTAACAGTATCCAGTATCCATCTAACAGTAACCATTCTAACATTACCCATTCTAACTACCCATTCTAACAGTATCCATTCTAACAGTACCCATTCTAACAGTGTCCATACTAACAGTATCCATTCTAACAGTATCCAGTATCCATCTAACAGTAACCATTCTAACATTACCCATTCTAACTACCCATTCTAACAGTATCCATTCAAACAGTATCCATTCTAACAGTGTCCATTCTAACAGTATCCATTCTAACAGTATCCATTCTAATAGTATCCAGTACCCATTCTAACAGTATCCATTCTAACAGTATCCAGTATCCATTCTAACAGTATCCATTCTAACAGTATCCAGTATCCATTCTAACAGTATCCATTCTAAAAGTATCCATTCTAACAGTATCCATTCTAACAGTATCCAGTGTCCATTCTAACAGTATCCATCCTAACAGTATCCATTCTAACAGTATCCATTCTAACAGTACCCATTCTAAGAGTATCCAGTATCCATCTAACAGTAACCATTCTAACATTACCCATTCTAACTACCCATTCTAACAGTATCCATTCTAACAGTACCCATTCTAACAGTGTCCATACTAACAGTATCCATTCTAACAGTATCCAGTATCCATCTAACAGTAACCATTCTAACATTACCCATTCTAACAGTATCCATTCTAACAGTATACAGTACACATTCTAACAGTATCCAGTCTAACAGTATCCATTCTAACAGTACCCATTCTAACAGTATCCAGTATCCATCCTAACAATATCCATTCTAACAATATCCATTCTAACAGTACCCATTCTAACAGTATCCAGGATCCATTCTAACAGTATCCATTCTAAGAGTATCCATTCTAACAGTATCCATTCTAACAGTACCCATTCTAACAGTGTCCATACTAACAGTATCCATTCTAACAGTATCCAGTATCCATCTAACAGTAACCATTCTAACATTACCCATTCTAACTACCCATTCTAACAGTATCCATTCAAACAGTATCCATTCTAACAGTGTCCATACTAACAGTATCCATTCTAACAGTAACCATTCTAACAGTACCCATTCTAACAGTACCCATTCTAACAGTACCCATTCTAACAGTACCCATTCTAACAGTATCCATTCTAACAGTATCCAATATCCATTCTAACAGTATCCATTCGAACAGTGTCCATTCTAACAGTACCCATTCTAACAGTACCCATTCTAACAGTACCCATTCTAACAGTATCCATTCTAACAGTATCCAGTAACCATTCTAACAGTATCATTCTAACAGTATCCATTCTAACAGTACCCATTCTAACAGTATACATTTTAACAGTATCCAGTATCCATTCTAACAGTGTCCATTCTAACAGTATCCATTCTAACAGTTTCCATTCTAACAGTATCCAGTATCCATTCTAACAGTATCCATTCTAACAGTATCCATTCTAACAGTACCCATTCTAACAGTACCCATTCTAACAGTACCCATTCTAACATTACCCATTCTAACAGTATCCATTCTAACAGTATCCATTCAAACAGTATCCAGTATCCATTCGAACAGTATCCATTCTAACAGTGTCCATACTAACAGTATCCATTCTAACAGTACCCATTCTAACAGTATCCATTCTAACAGTATCCAATATCCATTCTTACAGAACATTACCCATTCTAACTACCATTCTAACAGTATCCATTCTAACAGTACCCATCCTAACCATATCCATTCTAACGGTATCCATTCTAACAGTATCCATTCTAACAGTATCCAGTGTCAATCTAACAGTATCCATTCTAACAATATCCATTCTAACGGTACCCATTCTAACGGTACCCATTCTAACAGTATCCAGTATCCATTCTAACAGTATCCAGTATCCATTCTAAAAGTATCCATTCTAACAGTATCCATTCGAACAGTATCCATTCACACAGTATCCATTCTAAAAGTATCCATTCTAACAGTATCCATTCTAACAGTATCCAGTGTCCATTCTAACAGTATCCATCCTAACAGTATCCATTCTAACAGTATCCATTCTAACAGTACCCATTCTAAGAGTATCCAGTATCCATCTAACAGTAACCATTCTAACATTACCCATTCTAACTACCCATTCTAACAGTATCCATTCTAACAGTACCCATTCTAACAGTGTCCATACTAACAGTATCCATTCTAGCAGTATCCAGTATCCATCTAACAGTAACCATTCTAACATTACCCATTCTAACGGTGCCCATTCTAACAGTATCCAGTATCCATTCTAACAGTATCCAGTATCCATTCTAAAAGTATCCATTCTAACAGTATCCATTCGAACAGTATCCATTCGCACAGTATCCATTCTAAAAGTATCCATTCTAACAGTATCCATTCTAACAGTATCCAGTATCCATTCTAACAGTATCCATTCTAACAGTATCCAGTGTCTATTCTAACAGTATCCATCCTAACAGTATCCATTCTAACAGTATCCATTCTAACAGTACCCATTCTAACAGTATCCAGTATCCATCTAACAGTAACCATTCTAACATTACCCATTCTAACTACCCATTCTAACAGTATCCATTCTAACAGTACCCATTCTAACAGTGTCCATACTAACAGTATCCATTCTAACAGTATCCAGTATCCATCTAACAGTAACCATTCTAACATTACCCATTCTAACTACCCATTCTAACAGTATCCATTCAAACAGTAACCATTCTAACAGTGTCCATTCTAACAGTATCCATTCTAACAGTATCCAGTGTCCATTCTAACAGTATCCATCCTAACAGTATCCATTCTAACAGTATCCATTCTAACAGTACCCATTCTAACAGTATCCAGTATCCATCTAACAGTAACCATTCTAACATTACCCATTCTAACTACCCATTCTAACAGTATCCATTCTAACAGTACCCATTCTAACAGTGTCCATACTAACAGTATCCATTCTAACAGTATCCAGTATCCATCTAACAGTAACCATTCTAACATTACCCATTCTAACTACCCATTCTAACAGTATCCATTCAAACAGTATCCATTCTAACAGTGTCCATTCTAACAGTATCCATTCTAACAGTATCCATTCTAATAGTATCCAGTACCCATTCTAACAGTATCCATTCTAACAGTATCCAGTATCCATTCTAACAGTATCCATTCTAACAGTATCCAGTATCCATTCTAACAGTATCCATTCTAAAAGTATCCATTCTAACAGTATCCATTCTAACAGTATCCAGTGTCCATTCTAACAGTATCCATCCTAACAGTATCCATTCTAACAGTATCCATTCTAACAGTACCCATTCTAAGAGTATCCAGTATCCATCTAACAGTAACCATTCTAACATTACCCATTCTAACTACCCATTCTAACAGTATCCATTCTAACAGTACCCATTCTAACAGTGTCCATACTAACAGTATCCATTCTAACAGTATCCAGTATCCATCTAACAGTAACCATTCTAACATTACCCATTCTAACAGTATCCATTCTAACAGTATCCAGTACACATTCTAACAGTATCCAGTCTAACAGTATCCATTCTAACAGTACCCATTCTAACAGTATCCAGTATCCATCCTAACAATATCCATTCTAACAATATCCATTCTAACAGTACCCATTCTAACAGTATCCAGGATCCATTCTAACAGTATCCATTCTAAGAGTATCCATTCTAACAGTATCCATTCTAACAGTACCCATTCTAACAGTGTCCATACTAACAGTATCCATTCTAACAGTATCCAGTATCCATCTAACAGTAACCATTCTAACATTACCCATTCTAACTACCCATTCTAACAGTATCCATTCAAACAGTATCCATTCTAACAGTGTCCATACTAACAGTATCCATTCTAACAGTAACCATTCTAACAGTACCCATTCTAACAGTACCCATTCTAACAGTACCCATTCTAACAGTACCCATTCTAACAGTATCCATTCTAACAGTATCCAATATCCATTCTAACAGTATCCATTCGAACAGTGTCCATTCTAACAGTACCCATTCTAACAGTACCCATTCTAACAGTACCCATTCTAACAGTATCCATTCTAACAGTATCCAGTAACCATTCTAACAGTATCATTCTAACAGTATCCATTCTAACAGTACCCATTCTAACAGTATACATTTTAACAGTATCCAGTACCCATTCTAACAGTACCCATTCTAACAGTACCCATTCTAACAGTATCCATTCTAACAGTATCCAATAACCATTCTAACAGTATCCATTCTAACAGTACCCATTCTAACAGTACCCATTCTAACAGTACCCATTCTAACAGTATCCATTCTAACATTATCCAATAACCATTCTAACAGTATCCATTCTAACAGTACCCATTCTAACAGTACCCATTCTAACAGTATCCAGTATCCATTCTAACAGTATCCGTTCTAACAGTATCCATTCGAACAGTATCCATTCTAAAAGTATCCAGTAACCATTCTAACAGTACCCATTCTAACAGTCTCCAGTATCCATCCTAACAATATCCATTCTAACAGTACCCATTCTAACAGTATCCATTCTAACAGTATCCAATAACCATTCTAACAGTATCCATTCTAACAGTACCCATTCTAACAGTACCCATTCTAACAGTATCCAGTATCCATTCTAACAGTATCCGTTCTAACAGTATCCATTCTAACAGTATCCAGTATCCATTCTAACAGTGTCCATTCTAACAGTATCCATTCTAACAGTTTCCATTCTAACAGTATCCAGTATCCATTCTAACAGTATCCATTCTAACAGTATCCATTCTAACAGTACCCATTCTAACAGTACCCATTCTAACATTACCCATTCTAACAGTGTCCATTCTAACAGTATCCATTCAAACAGTATCCAGTATCCATTCGAACAGTATCCATTCTAACAGTGTCCATACTAACAGTATCCATTCTAACAGTACCCATTCTAACAGTATCCATTCTAACAGTATCCAATATCCATTCTTACAGAACATTACCCATTCTAACTACCCATTCTAACAGTATCCATTCTAACAGTACCCATTCTAACAGTGTCCATACTAACAGTATCCATTCTAACAGTATCCAGTATCCATTCTAACAGTATTCAGTATCCATCCTAACAATATCCATTCTAACGGTATCCAATCTAACAGTATCCATTCTAACAGTATCCAGTGTCAATCTAACAGTATCCATTCTAACAATATCCATTCTAACGTTACCCATTCTAACGGTACCCATTCTAACAGTATCCAGTATCCATTCTAACAGTACCCATTCTAACAGTACCCATTCTAACAGTATCCATTCTAACAGTATCCAATAACCATTCTAACAGTATCCATTCTAACAGTACCCATTCTAACAGTACCCATTCTAACAGTACCCATTCTAACAGTATCCATTCTAACAGTTTCCAATAACCATTCTAACAGTATCCATTCTAACAGTACCCTTTCTAACAGTACCCATTCTAACAGTATCCAGTATCCATTCTAACAGTATCCGTTCTAACAGTATCCATTCGAACAGTATCCATTCTAAAAGTATCCAGTAACCATTCTAACAGTACCCATTCTAACAGTCTCCAGTATCCATCCTAACAATATCCATTCTAACAGTACCCATTCTAACAGTATCCATTCTAACAGTATCCAGTATCCATTCTAACAGTATCCGTTCTAACAGTATCCATTCTAACAGTATCCAGTATCCATTCTAACAGTGTCCATTCTAACAGTATCCATTCTAACAGTTTCCATTCTAACAGTATCCAGTATCCATTCTAACAGTATCCATTCTAACAGTATCCATTCTAACAGTATCCATTCTAACAGTACCCATTCTAACAGTACCCATTCTAACATTACCCATTCTAACAGTATCCATTCTAACAGTATCCATTCAAACAGTATCCAGTATCCATTCGAACAGTATCCATTCTAACAGTGTCCATACTAACAGTATCCATTCTAACAGTACCCATTCTAACAGTATCCATTCTAACAGTATCCAATATCCATTCTTACAGAACATTACCCATTCTAACTACCCATTCTAACAGTATCCATTCTAACAGTACCCATTCTAACAGTGTCCATACTAACAGTATCCATTCTAACAGTATCCAGTATCCATTCTAACAGTATTCAGTATCCATCCTAACAATATCCATTCTAACGGTATCCAATCTAACAGTATCCATTCTAACAGTATCCAGTGTCAATCTAACAGTATCCATTCTAACAATATCCATTCTAACGTTACCCATTCTAACGGTACCCATTCTAACAGTATCCAGTATCCATTCTAACAGTATCCAGTATCCATTCTAAAAGTATCCATTCTAACAGTATCCATTCGAACAGTATCCATTCACACAGTATCCATTCTAAAAGTATCCATTCTAACAGTATCCATTCTAACAGTATCCAGTGTCCATTCTAACAGTAACCATTCTAACAGTATCCAGTGTCCATTCTAACAGTATCCATCCTAACAGTATCCATTCTAACAGTATCCATTCTAACAGTACCCATTCTAAGAGTATCCAGTATCCATCTAACAGTAACCATTCTAACATTACCCATTCTAACTACCCATTCTAACAGCATCCATTCTAACAGTACCCATTCTAACAGTGTCCATACTAACAGTATCCATTCTAACAGTATCCAGTATCCATCTAACAGTAACTATTCTAACATTACCCATTCTAACGGTACCCATTCTAACAGTATCCAGTACCCATTCTAACAGTATCCAGTATCCATTCTAAAAGTATCCATTCTAACAGTATCCATTCGAACAGTATCCATTCGCACAGTATCCATTCTAAAAGTATCCATTCTAACAGTATCCATTCGAACAGTATCCATTCTAAAAGTATCCATTCTAACAGTACCCATTCTAACAGTACCCATTCTAACAGTATCCATTCTAACAGTATCCATTCTAACAGTACCCATTCTAACAGTATCCAGTAACCATTCTAACAGTATCCATTCGAACAGTATCCATTCTAAAAGTATCCATTCTAACAGTATCCATTCGAACAGTATCCATTCTAAAAGTATCCATTCTAACAGTACCCATTCTAACAGTATCCATTCTAACAGTATCCATTCTAACAGTATCCTGTATCCATTCGAACAGTATCCAGTATCCATTTGAACAGTATCCATTCTAAAAGTATCCATTCTAACAGTATCCATTCTAACAGTTTCCATTCTAACAGTATCCAGTATCCATTCTAACAGTATCCATTCTAACAGTATCCATTCTAACAGTATCCATTCTAACAGTACCCATTCTAACAGTACCCATTCTAACATTACCCATTCTAACAGTGTCCATTCTAACAGTATCCATTCAAACAGTATCCAGTATCCATTCGAACAGTATCCATTCTAACAGTGTCCATACTAACAGTATCCATTCTAACAGTACCCATTCTAACAGTATCCATTCTAACAGTATCCAATATCCATTCTTACAGAACATTACCCATTCTAACTACCCATTCTAACAGTATCCATTCTAACAGTACCCATTCTAACAGTGTCCATACTAACAGTATCCATTCTAACAGTATCCAGTATCCATTCTAACAGTATTCAGTATCCATCCTAACAATATCCATTCTAACGGTATCCAATCTAACAGTATCCATTCTAACAGTATCCAGTGTCAATCTAACAGTATCCATTCTAACAATATCCATTCTAACGTTACCCATTCTAACGGTACCCATTCTAACAGTATCCAGTATCCATTCTAACAGTATCCAGTATCCATTCTAACAGTACCCATTCTAACAGTACCCATTCTAACAGTATCCATTCTAACAGTATCCAATAACCATTCTAACAGTATCCATTCTAACAGTACCCATTCTAACAGTACCCATTCTAACAGTACCCATTCTAACAGTATCCATTCTAACAGTTTCCAATAACCATTCTAACAGTATCCATTCTAACAGTACCCTTTCTAACAGTACCCATTCTAACAGTATCCAGTATCCATTCTAACAGTATCCGTTCTAACAGTATCCATTCGAACAGTATCCATTCTAAAAGTATCCAGTAACCATTCTAACAGTACCCATTCTAACAGTCTCCAGTATCCATCCTAACAATATCCATTCTAACAGTACCCATTCTAACAGTATCCATTCTAACAGTATCCAATAACCATTCTAACAGTATCCATTCTAACAGTACCCATTCTAACAGTACCCATTCTAACAGTATCCAGTATCCATTCTAACAGTATCCGTTCTAACAGTATCCATTCTAACAGTATCCAGTATCCATACTAACAGTGTCCATTCTAACAGTATCCATTCTAACAGTTTCCATTCTAACAGTATCCAGTATCCATTCTAACAGTATCCATTCTAACAGTATCCATTCTAACAGTATCCATTCTAACAGTACCCATTCTAACAGTACCCATTCTAACATTACCCATTCTAACAGTATCCATTCTAACAGTATCCATTCAAACAGTATCCAGTATCCATTCGAACAGTATCCATTCTAACAGTGTCCATACTAACAGTTTCCATTCTAACAGTACCCATTCTAACAGTATCCATTCTAACAGTATCCAATATCCATTCTTACAGAACATTACCCATTCTAACTACCCATTCTAACAGTATCCATTCTAACAGTACCCATTCTAACAGTGTCCATACTAACAGTATCCATTCTAACAGTATCCAGTATCCATTCTAACAGTATTCAGTATCCATCCTAACAATATCCATTCTAACGGTATCCAATCTAACAGTATCCATTCTAACAGTATCCAGTGTCAATCTAACAGTATCCATTCTAACAATATCCATTCTAACGTTACCCATTCTAACGGTACCCATTCTAACAGTATCCAGTATCCATTCTAACAGTATCCAGTATCCATTCTAAAAGTATCCATTCTAACAGTATCCATTCGAACAGTATCCATTCACACAGTATCCATTCTAAAAGTATCCATTCTAACAGTATCAATTCTAACAGTATCCAGTGTCCATTCTAACAGTAACCATTCTAACAGTATCCAGTGTCCATTCTAACAGTATCCATCCTAACAGTATCCATTCTAACAGTATCCATTCTAACAGTACCCATTCTAAGAGTATCCAGTATCCATCTAACAGTAACCATTCTAACATTACCCATTCTAACTACCCATTCTAACAGCATCCATTCTAACAGTACCCATTCTAACAGTGTCCATACTAACAATATCCATTCTAACAGTATCCAGTATCCATCTAACAGTAACCATTCTAACATTACCCATTCTAACGGTACCCATTCTAACAGTATCCAGTACCCATTCTAACAGTATCCAGTATCCTTTCTAAAAGTATCCATTCTAACAGTATCCATTCGAACAGTATCCATTCGCACAGTATCCATTCTAAAAGTATCCATTCTAACAGTATCCATTCGAACAGTATCCATTCTAAAAGTATCCATTCTAACAGTACCCATTCTAACAGTACCCATTCTAACAGTATCCATTCTAACAGTATCCATTCTAACAGTACCCATTCTAACAGTATCCAGTAACCATTCTAACAGTATCCATTCGAACAGTATCCATTCTAAAAGTATCCATTCTAACAGTATCCATTCGAACAGTATCCATTCTAAAAGTATCCATTCTAACAGTACCCATTCTAACAGTATCCATTCTAACAGTATCCATTCTAACAGTATCCTGTATCCATTCGAACAGTATCCAGTATCCATTTGAACAGTATCCATTCTAAAAGTATCCATTCTAACAGTATCCATTCTAACAGTTTCCATTCTAACAGTATCCAGTATCCATTCTAACAGTATCCATTCTAACAGTATCCATTCTAACAGTATCCATTCTAACAGTACCCATTCTAACAGTACCCATTCTAACATTACCCATTCTAACAGTGTCCATTCTAACAGTATCCATTCAAACAGTATCCAGTATCCATTCGAACAGTATCCATTCTAACAGTGTCCATACTAACAGTATCCATTCTAACAGTACCCATTCTAACAGTATCCATTCTAACAGTATCCAATATCCATTCTTACAGAACATTACCCATTCTAACTACCCATTCTAACAGTATCCATTCTAACAGTACCCATTCTAACAGTGTCCATACTAACAGTATCCATTCTAACAGTATCCAGTATCCATTCTAACAGTATTCAGTATCCATCCTAACAATATCCATTCTAACGGTATCCAATCTAACAGTATCCATTCTAACAGTATCCAGTGTCAATCTAACAGTATCCATTCTAACAATATCCATTCTAACGTTACCCATTCTAACGGTACACATTCTAACAGTATCCAGTATCCATTCTAACAGTATCCAGTATCCATTCTAACAGTACCCATTCTAACAGTACCCATTCTAACAGTATCCATTCTAACAGTATCCAATAACCATTCTAACAGTATCCATTCTAACAGTACCCATTCTAACAGTACCCATTCTAACAGTACCCATTCTAACAGTATCCATTCTAACAGTTTCCAATAACCATTCTAACAGTATCCATTCTAACAGTACCCTTTCTAACAGTACCCATTCTAACAGTATCCAGTATCCATTCTAACAGTATCCGTTCTAACAGTATCCATTCGAACAGTATCCATTCTAAAAGTATCCAGTAACCATTCTAACAGTACCCATTCTAACAGTCTCCAGTATCCATCCTAACAATATCCATTCTAACAGTACCCATTCTAACAGTATCCATTCTAACAGTATCCAATAACCATTCTAACAGTATCCATTCTAACAGTACCCATTCTAACAGTACCCATTCTAACAGTATCCAGTATCCATTCTAACAGTATCCGTTCTAACAGTATCCATTCTAACAGTATCCAGTATCCATTCTAACAGTGTCCATTCTAACAGTATCCATTCTAACAGTTTCCATTCTAACAGTATCCAGTATCCATTCTAACAGTATCCATTCTAACAGTATCCATTCTAACAGTATCCATTCTAACAGTACCCATTCTAACAGTACCCATTCTAACATTACCCATTCTAACAGTATCCATTCTAACAGTATCCATTCAAACAGTATCCAGTATCCATTCGAACAGTATCCATTCTAACAGTGTCCATACTAACAGTTTCCATTCTAACAGTACCCATTCTAACAGTATCCATTCTAACAGTATCCAATATCCATTCTTACAGAACATTACCCATTCTAACTACCCATTCTAACAGTATCCATTCTAACAGTACCCATTCTAACAGTGTCCATACTAACAGTATCCATTCTAACAGTATCCAGTATCCATTCTAACAGTATTCAGTATCCATCCTAACAATATCCATTCTAACGGTATCCAATCTAACAGTATCCATTCTAACAGTATCCAGTGTCAATCTAACAGTATCCATTCTAACAATATCCATTCTAACGTTACCCATTCTAACGGTACCCATTCTAACAGTATCCAGTATCCATTCTAACAGTATCCAGTATCCATTCTAAAAGTATCCATTCTAACAGTATCCATTCGAACAGTATCCATTCACACAGTATCCATTCTAAAAGTATCCATTCTAACAGTATCCATTCTAACAGTATCCAGTGTCCATTCTAACAGTAACCATTCTAACAGTATCCAGTGTCCATTCTAACAGTATCCATCCTAACAGTATCCATTCTAACAGTATCCATTCTAACAGTACCCATTCTAAGAGTATCCAGTATCCATCTAACAGTAACCATTCTAACATTACCCATTCTAACTACCCATTCTAACAGCATCCATTCTAACAGTACCCATTCTAACAGTGTCCATACTAACAGTATCCATTCTAACAGTATCCAGTATCCATCTAACAGTAACCATTCTAACATTACCCATTCTAACGGTACCCATTCTAACAGTATCCAGTACCCATTCTAACAGTATCCAGTATCCATTCTAAAAGTATCCATTCTAACAGTATCCATTCGAACAGTATCCATTCGCACAGTATCCATTCTAAAAGTATCCATTCTAACAGTATCCATTCGAACAGTATCCATTCTAAAAGTATCCATTCTAACAGTACCCATTCTAACAGTACCCATTCTAACAGTATCCATTCTAACAGTATCCATTCTAACAGTACCCATTCTAACAGTATCCAGTAACCATTCTAACAGTATCCATTCGAACAGTATCCATTCTAAAAGTATCCATTCTAACAGTATCCATTCGAACAGTATCCATTCTAAAAGTATCCATTCTAACAGTACCCATTCTAACAGTATCCATTCTAACAGTATCCATTCTAACAGTATCCTGTATCCATTCGAACAGTATCCAGTATCCATTTGAACAGTATCCATTCTAAAAGTATCCATTCTAACAGTATCCATTCTAACAGTATCCATTCTAACAGTATCCATTCTAACAGTATCCAGTATCCATTCTAACAGTATCCAGTATCCATCCTAACAGTATCCATTCTAACAGTATCCATTCTAACAGTATCCATTCTAACAGTATCCATTCTAACGGTACCCATTCTAACAGTATCCAGTATCCATTCTAACAGTATCCAGTACCCATTCTAACAGTATCCATTCGAACAGTATCCATTCACACAGTATCCATTCTAAAAGTATCCATTCTAACAGTATCCAGTATCCATTCTAACAGTAACCATTCTAACAGTATCCAGTGTCCATTCTAACAGTATCCATTCTAACAGTATCCATTCTAACAGTACCCATTCTAAGAGTATCCAGTATCCATCTAACAGTAACCATTCTAACATTACCCATTCTAACTACCCATTCTAACATTATCCATTCTAACAGTACCCATTCTACCAGTGTCCATACTAACAGTAACCATTCTAACAGTATCCAGTATCCATCTAACAGTACCCATTCTAACAGTATCCATTCGAACAGTATCCATTCGCACAGTATCCATTCTAAAAGTATCCATTCTAACAGTATCCATTCTAACAGTACCCATTCTAACAGTATCCAGTATCCATCTAACAGTAACCATTCTAACATTACCCATTCTAACTACCCATTCTAACAGTATCCATTCTAACAGTACCCATTCTAACAGTGTCCATACTAACAGTATCCATTCTAACAGTATCCAGTATCCATCTAACAGTAACCATTCTAACATTACCCATTCTAACTACCCATTCTAACAGTATCCATTCAAACAGTATCCATTCTAACAGTGTCCATTCTAACAGTATCCATTCTAACAGTATCCAGTATCCATTCTAACAGTATCCAGTATCCATCCTAACAATATCCATTCTAACAGTACCCATTCTAACAGTATCCATTCTAACTACCCATTCTAACAGTATCCATTCTAACAGTACCCATTCTAACAGTGTCCATACTAACAGTAACCATTCTAACAGTATCCAGTATCCATCTAACAGTACCCATTCTAACAGTATCCATTCGAACAGTATCCATTCGCACAGTATCCATTCTAAAAGTATCCATTCTAACAGTATCCATTCTAACAGTACCCATTCTAACAGTATCCAGTATCCATCTAACAGTAACCATTCTAACATTACCCATTCTAACTACCCATTCTAACAGTATCCATTCTAACAGTATCCATTCTAACAGTGTCCATTCTAACAGTATCCATTCTAACAGTATCCAGTATCCATTCTAACAGTATCCAGTATCCATCCTAACAATATCCATTCTAACAGTACCCATTCTAACAGTATCCATTCTAACAGTATCCATTCTAACAGTATCCAGTATCCATCCTAACAGTACCCTTTCTAACAGTATCCATTCTAACAGTGTCCATTCTAACAGTACCCATTCTAACAGTACCCATTCTAACAGTATCCATTCTAAAAGTATCCATTCTAACAGTATCCATTCTAACAGTATCCATTCTAACAGTATCCAGTATCCATTCTAACAGTATCCAGTATCCATCCTAACAGTATCCATTCTAACAGTGCCCATTCTAACAGTATCCATTCTAACAGTATCCATTCTAACAGTATCCATTCTAACAGTATCCAGTATTCATTCTAACAGTATCCAGTATCCATCCTAACAGTATCCATTCTAACAGTATCCATTCTAACATTATCCATTCTAACAGTACCCATTCTAACAGTATCCAGTATCCATCCTAACAATATCCATTCTAACAGTATCCATTCTAACAGTATCCATTCTAACAGTATCCAGTATTCATTCTAACAGTATCCAGTATCCATCCTAACAGTATCCATTCTAACAGTATCCATTCTAACATTATCCATTCTAACAGTACCCATTCTAACAGTATCCAGTATCCATCCTAACAGTATCCATTCTAAGAGTATCCATTCTAACAGTATCCAGTACCCATTCTAACAGTATCCATTCTAACAGTATCCAGTATCCATTCTAACAGTATCCAGTATTCATTCTAACAGTATCCAGTATCCATCCTAACAGTATCCATTCTAACAGTATCCATTCTAACATTATCCATTCTAACAGTACCCATTCTAACAGTATCCAGTATCCATCCTAACAATATCCATTCTAACAGTATCCATTCTAACAGTATCCATTCTAACAGTATCCAGTATTCATTCTAACAGTATCCAGTATCCATCCTAACAGTATCCATTCTAACAGTATCCATTCTAACATTATCCATTCTAACAGTACCCATTCTAACAGTATCCAGTATCCATCCTAACAGTATCCATTCTAAGAGTATCCATTCTAACAGTATCCAGTACCCATTCTAACAGTATCCATTCTAACAGTATCCATTCTAACAGTATCCATTCTAACAGTATCCATTCTAACAGTATCCATTCTAACATTATCCATTCTAACAGTACCCATTCTAACAGTATCCAGTATCCATCCTAACAGTATCCATTCTAAGAGTATCCATTCTAACAGTATCCAGTACCCATTCTAACAGTATCCAGTACCCATTCTAACAGTATCCATTCTAACAGTATCCATTCTAACAGTATCCATTCTAACAGTATCCATTCTAACATTATCCATTCTAACAGTACCCATTCTAACAGTATCCAGTATCCATCCTAACAGTATCCATTCTAAGAGTATCCATTCTAACAGTATCCAGTACCCATTCTAACAGTATCCATTCTAACAGTATCCATTCTAACAGTACCCATTCTAACAGTATCCAGTATCCATCCTAACAATATCCATTCTAACAGTATCCATTCTAACAGTACCCATTCTAACAGTATCCAGTACCCATCCTAACAGTATCCATTCGAACAGTATCCAGTATTCATTCTAACAGTATCCATTCGAACAGTATCCATTCTAACAGTATCCAGTTCCCATTCTAACAGTATCCATTCTAACAGTACCCATTCTAACAGTATCCAGTATCCATTCTAACAGTATCCATTCGAACAGTATCCATTCTAACAGTATCCAGTACCCATTCTAACAGTATCCATTCTAAAAGTACACATTCTAACAGTATCCAGTATCCATTCTAACAGTATCCATTCGAACAGAATCCATTCTAAAAGTATCCATTCTAACAGTATCCAGTATTCATTCTAACAGTATCCATTCTAACAGTATCCAGTATCAATCTAACAGTATCCATTCTGACAATATCCATTCTAACGGTACCCATTCTAACGGTACCCATTCTAACAGTATCCAGTATCCATTCTAACAGTATCCATTCGAACAGTATCCATTCTAAAAGTATCCATTCTAACAGTACCCATTCTAACAGTATCCATTCTAAAAGTATCCATTCTAACAGTATCCATTCGAACAGTATCCATTCGAACAGTATCCATTCTAAAAGTATCCATTCTAACAGTATCCAGTCTAACAGTATCCAGTATCCATTCTAACAGTAACAATTCTAACAGTATCCAATGTCCATTCTAACAGTATCCATCCTAACAGTATCCATTCTAACAGTATCCATTCTAACAGTACCCATTCTAACAGTATCCAGTATCCATCTAACAGGAACCATTCTAACATTACCCATTCTAACTACCCATCCTAACAGTATCCATTCTAACAGTATCCATTCTAACAGTATCCATTCTAACGGTATCCATTCTAACAGTATCCAGTATCCATTCTAACAGTATCCAGTATCCATCCTAACAGTATCCATCCTAACAGTACCCATTCTAACAGTATCCATTCTAACAGTACCCATTCTAACAGTATCCAGTATCCATCCTAACAATATCCATTCTAACAGTATCCATTCTAACAGTACCCATTCTAACAGTATCCAGGATCCATTCTAACAGTATCCATTCTAAGAGTATCCATTCTAACAGTATCCAGTACCCATTCTAACAGTATCCATTCTAACAGTATCCAGTATCCATTCTAACAGTACCCATTCTAACAGTATCCAGTATCCATCCTAACAATATCCATTCTAACAGTATCCATTCTAACAGTACCCATTCTAACAGTATCCAGTATCCATTCTAACAGTATCCATTCTAACAGTATCCAGTACCCATTCTAACAGTATCCATTCGAACAGTATCCAGTATCCATTCTAACAGTATCCATTCGAACAGTATCCATTCTAACAGTATCCAGTTCCCATTCTAACAGTATCCATTCTAACAGTACCCATTCTAACAGTTTCCATTCTAACAGTATCCATTCTAACAGTATCCAGTATCCATTCTAACAGTATCCATTCGAACAGTATCCATTCTAACAGTATCCAGTACCCATTCTAACATTATCCATTCTAACAGTACCCATTCTAACAGTATCCATTCTAAAAGTACACATTCTAACAGTATCCAGTATCCATTCTAACAGTATCCATTCGAACAGTATCCATTCTAAAAGTATCCATTCTAACAGTATCCATTCTAACAGTATTCAGTATCCATCCTAACAATATCCATTCTAACGGTATCCATTCTAACAGTATCCATTCTAACAGTATCCAGTATCCATTCTAACAGTATCCAGTATCCATTCTAAAAGTATCCATTCTAACAGTAGCCATTCTAACAGTACCCATTCTAACAGTATCCAGTATCCATTCTAACAGTATCCATTCTAACAGTATCCATTCTGACAATATCCATTCTAACGGTACCCATTCTAACGGTACCCATTCTAACAGTATCCAGTATCCATTCTAACAGTATCCAGTATCCATTCTAAAAGTATCCATTCTAACAGTAGCCATTCTAACAGTACCCATTCTAACAGTATCCAGTATCCATTCTAACAGTATCCATTCTAACAGTATCCAGTACTCATTCTAACAGTATCCATTCGAACAGTATCCAGTATCCATTCTAACAGTATCCATTCAAACAGTATCCATTCTAACAGTATCCAGTATCAATCTAACAGTATCCATTCTGACAATATCCATTCTAACGGTACCCATTCTAACGGTACCCATTCTAACAGTATCCAGTATCCATTCTAACAGTATCCAGTATCCATTCTAAAAGTATCCATTCTAACAGTAGCCATTCTAACAGTACCCATTCTAACAGTATCCAGTATCCATTCTAACAGTATCCATTCTAACAGTATCCAGTACTCATTCTAACAGTATCCATTCGAACAGTATCCAGTATCCATTCTAACAGTATCCATTCAAACAGTATCCATTCTAACAGTATCCAGTTCCCATTCTAAAAGTATCCATTCTAACAGTATCCATTCTAACAGTATCCAGTATCCATTCTAACAGTAACAATTCTAACAGTATCCAATGTCCATTCTAACAGTATCCATCCTAACAGTACCCATTCTAACAGTGTCCATACTAACAGTATCCATTCTAACAGTATCCAGTATCCATCTAACAGTAACCATTCTAACATTACCCATTCTAACGGTACCCATTCTAACAGTATCCAGTATCCATTCTAACAGTATCCAGTATCCATTCTAAAAGTATCCATTCTAACAGTATCCATTCGAACAGTATCCATTCGCACAGTATCCATTCTAAAAGTATCTATTCTAACAGTATCCATTCTAACAGTATCCAGTATCCATACTAACAGTATCCATTCTAACAGTATCCAGTGTCCATTCTAACAGTATCCATCCTAACAGTATCCCTTCTAACAGTATCCATTCTAACAGTACCCATTCTAAAAGTATCCAGTATCCATCTAACAGTAACCATTCTAACAGTATCCATTCTAACTATCGATTCTAACAGTATCCATTCTAACAGTACCCATTCTAACAGTGTCCATACTAACAGTATCCATTCTAACAGTATCCAGTATCCATCTAACAGTAACCATTCTAACAGTATCCATTCTAACTACCGATTCTAACAGTATCCATTCTAACAGTGTCCATTCTAACAGTATCCATTCTAACAGTGTCCATTCTAACAGTATCCATTCTAACAGTATCCAGTATCCATTCTAACAGTACCCTTTCTAACAGTATCCATTCTAACAGTATCCATTCTAACAGTATCCATTCAAACAGTACCCATTCTAACAGTATCCATTCTAACAGTATCCATTCTAACAGTACCCATTCTAACAGTATCCAGTAACCATTCTAACAGTATCCATTCGAACAGTATCCATTCTAAAAGTATCCATTCTAACAGTACCCATTCTACCAGTATCCATTCTAACAGTATCCATTCTAACAGTATCCATTCTAACAGTATCCTGTATCCATTCGAACAGTATCCAGTATCCATTTGAACAGTATCCAGTATCCATTCTAAAAGTATCCATTCTAACAGTATCCAGTATCCATACTAACAGTATCCATTCTAACAGTATCCAGTGTCCATTCTAACAGTATCCATCCTAACAGTATCCCTTCTAACAGTATCCATTCTAACAGTACCCATTCTAAAAGTATCCAGTATCCATCTAACAGTAACCATTCTAACAGTATCCATTCTAACTACCGATTCTAACAGTATCCATTCTAACAGTACCCATTCTAACAGTGTCCATACTAACAGTATCCATTCTAACAGTATCCAGTATCCATCTAACAGTAACCATTCTAACAGTATCCATTCTAACTACCGATTCTAACAGTATCCATTCTAACAGTGTCCATTCTAACAGTATCCATTCTAACAGTGTCCATTCTAACAGTATCCATTCTAACAGTATCCAGTATCCATTCTAACAGTACCCTTTCTAACAGTATCCATTCTAACAGTATCCATTCTAACAGTATCCATTCAAACAGTACCCATTCTAACAGTATCCATTCTAACAGTATCCATTCTAACAGTACCCATTCTAACAGTATCCAGTAACCATTCTAACAGTATCCATTCGAACAGTATCCATTCTAAAAGTATCCATTCTAACAGTACCCATTCTACCAGTATCCATTCTAACAGTATCCATTCTAACAGTATCCATTCTAACAGTATCCTGTATCCATTCGAACAGTATCCAGTATCCATTCTAACAGTATCCAGTATCCATTCTAAAAGTATCCATTCTAACAGTAGCCATTCTAACAGTACCCATTCTAACAGTATCCAGTATCCATTCTAACAGTATCCATTCTAACAGTATCCAGTACTCATTCTAACAGTATCCATTCGAACAGTATCCAGTATCCATTCTAACAGTATCCATTCAAACAGTATCCATTCTAACAGTATCCAGTTCCCATTCTAAAAGTATCCATTCTAACAGTATCCATTCTAACAGTATCCAGTATCCATTCTAACAGTAACAATTCTAACAGTATCCAATGTCCATTCTAACAGTATCCATCCTAACAGTACCCATTCTAACAGTGTCCATACTAACAGTATCCATTCTAACAGTATCCAGTATCCATCTAACAGTAACCATTCTAACATTACCCATTCTAACGGTACCCATTCTAACAGTATCCAGTATCCATTCTAACAGTATCCAGTATCCATTCTAAAAGTATCCATTCTAACAGTATCCATTCGAACAGTATCCATTCGCACAGTATCCATTCTAAAAGTATCTATTCTAACAGTATCCATTCTAACAGTATCCAGTATCCATACTAACAGTATCCATTCTAACAGTATCCAGTGTCCATTCTAACAGTATCCATCCTAACAGTATCCCTTCTAACAGTATCCATTCTAACAGTACCCATTCTAAAAGTATCCAGTATCCATCTAACAGTAACCATTCTAACAGTATCCATTCTAACTACCGATTCTAACAGTATCCATTCTAACAGTACCCATTCTAACAGTGTCCATACTAACAGTATCCATTCTAACAGTATCCAGTATCCATCTAACAGTAACCATTCTAACAGTATCCATTCTAACTACCGATTCTAACAGTATCCATTCTAACAGTGTCCATTCTAACAGTATCCATTCTAACAGTGTCCATTCTAACAGTATCCATTCTAACAGTATCCAGTATCCATTCTAACAGTACCCTTTCTAACAGTATCCATTCTAACAGTATCCATTCTAACAGTATCCATTCAAACAGTACCCATTCTAACAGTATCCATACTAACAGTATCCATTCTAACAGTATCCAGTGTCCATTCTAACAGTATCCATCCTAACAGTATCCCTTCTAACAGTATCCATTCTAACAGTACCCATTCTAAAAGTATCCAGTATCCATCTAACAGTAACCATTCTAACAGTATCCATTCTAACTACCGATTCTAACAGTATCCATTCTAACAGTACCCATTCTAACAGTGTCCATACTAACAGTATCCATTCTAACAGTATCCAGTATCCATCTAACAGTAACCATTCTAACAGTATCCATTCTAACTACCGATTCTAACAGTATCCATTCTAACAGTGTCCATTCTAACAGTATCCATTCTAACAGTGTCCATTCTAACAGTATCCATTCTAACAGTATCCAGTATCCATTCTAACAGTACCCTTTCTAACAGTATCCATTCTAACAGTATCCATTCTAACAGTATCCATTCAAACAGTACCCATTCTAACAGTATCCAGTAACCATTCTAACAGTATCCATTCGAACAGTATCCATTCTAAAAGTATCCATTCTAACAGTACCCATTCTACCAGTATCCATTCTAACAGTATCCATTCTAACAGTATCCATTCTAACAGTATCCTGTATCCATTCGAACAGTATCCAGTATCCATTTGAACAGTATCCATTCTAAAAGTATCCATTCTAACAGTATCCATTCTAACAGTATCCATTCTAACAGTATCCAGTATCCATTCTAACAGTATCCATTATCCATCCTAACAGTATCCATTCTAACATTGCCCATTCTAACAGTATCCATTCTAACAGTATCTATTTTAACAGTATCCATTCTAACAGTATCCAGTACTCATTCTAACAGTATCCATTCGAACAGTATCCAGTATCCATTCTAACAGTATCCATTCAAACAGTATCCATTCTAACAGTATCCAGTTCCCATTCTAAAAGTATCCATTCTAACAGTATCCATTCTAACAGTATCCAGTATCCATTCTAACAGTAACAATTCTAACAGTATCCAATGTCCATTCTAACAGTATCCATCCTAACAGTACCCATTCTAACAGTGTCCATACTAACAGTATCCATTCTAACAGTATCCAGTATCCATCTAACAGTAACCATTCTAACATTACCCATTCTAACGGTACCCATTCT
Organism: Oncorhynchus mykiss; assembly: GCF_057628025.1. Lineage (NCBI taxonomy): Eukaryota > Metazoa > Chordata > Actinopteri > Salmoniformes > Salmonidae > Oncorhynchus > Oncorhynchus mykiss. The sequence continues at coordinate 6,052,294 of NC_143026.1, read as the reverse complement.
AACAGTATCCAGTATCCATTCTAACAGTATCCAGTATCCATTCTAAAAGTATCCATTCTAACAGTATCCATTCGAACAGTATCCATTCGCACAGTATCCATTCTAAAAGTATCTATTCTAACAGTATCCATTCTAACAGTATCCAGTATCCATACTAACAGTATCCATTCTAACAGTATCCAGTGTCCATTCTAACAGTATCCATCCTAACAGTATCCCTTCTAACAGTATCCATTCTAACAGTACCCATTCTAAAAGTATCCAGTATCCATCTAACAGTAACCATTCTAACAGTATCCATTCTAACTATCGATTCTAACAGTATCCATTCTAACAGTACCCATTCTAACAGTGTCCATACTAACAGTATCCATTCTAACAGTATCCAGTATCCATCTAACAGTAACCATTCTAACAGTATCCATTCTAACTACCGATTCTAACAGTATCCATTCTAACAGTGTCCATTCTAACAGTATCCATTCTAACAGTGTCCATTCTAACAGTATCCATTCTAACAGTATCCAGTATCCATTCTAACAGTACCCTTTCTAACAGTATCCATTCTAACAGTATCCATTCTAACAGTATCCATTCAAACAGTACCCATTCTAACAGTATCCATTCTAACAGTATCCATTCTAACAGTACCCATTCTAACAGTATCCAGTAACCATTCTAACAGTATCCATTCGAACAGTATCCATTCTAAAAGTATCCATTCTAACAGTACCCATTCTACCAGTATCCATTCTAACAGTATCCATTCTAACAGTATCCATTCTAACAGTATCCTGTATCCATTCGAACAGTATCCAGTATCCATTTGAACAGTATCCAGTATCCATTCTAAAAGTATCCATTCTAACAGTATCCAGTATCCATACTAACAGTATCCATTCTAACAGTATCCAGTGTCCATTCTAACAGTATCCATCCTAACAGTATCCCTTCTAACAGTATCCATTCTAACAGTACCCATTCTAAAAGTATCCAGTATCCATCTAACAGTAACCATTCTAACAATATCCATTCTAACTACCGATTCTAACAGTATCCATTCTAACAGTACCCATTCTAACAGTGTCCATACTAACAGTATCCATTCTAACGGTATCCAGTATCCATCTAACAGTAACCATTCTAACAGTATCCATTCTAACTACCGATTCTAACAGTATCCATTCTAACAGTGTCCATTCTAACAGTATCCATTCTAACAGTGTCCATTCTAACAGTATCCATTCTAACAGTATCCAGTATCCATTCTAACAGTACCCTTTCTAACAGTATCCATTCTAACAGTATCCATTCTAACAGTATCCATTCAAACAGTACCCATTCTAACAGTATCCATTCTAACAGTATCCATTCTAACAGTACCCATTCTAACAGTATCCAGTAACCATTCTAACAGTATCCATTCGAACAGTATCCATTCTAAAAGTATCCATTCTAACAGTACCCATTCTACCAGTATCCATTCTAACAGTATCCATTCTAACAGTATCCATTCTAACAGTATCCTGTATCCATTCGAACAGTATCCAGTATCCATTCTAACAGTATCCAGTATCCATTCTAAAAGTATCCATTCTAACAGTAGCCATTCTAACAGTACCCATTCTAACAGTATCCAGTATCCATTCTAACAGTATCCATTCTAACAGTATCCAGTACTCATTCTAACAGTATCCATTCGAACAGTATCCAGTATCCATTCTAACAGTATCCATTCAAACAGTATCCATTCTAACAGTATCCAGTTCCCATTCTAAAAGTATCCATTCTAACAGTATCCATTCTAACAGTATCCAGTATCCATTCTAACAGTAACAATTCTAACAGTATCCAATGTCCATTCTAACAGTATCCATCCTAACAGTACCCATTCTAACAGTGTCCATACTAACAGTATCCAGTATCCATTCTAAAAGTATCCATTCTAACAGTATCCAGTGTCCATTCTAACAGTATCCAGTATCCATTCTAAAAGTATCCATTCTAACAGTATCCATTCGAACAGTATCCATTCGCACAGTATCCATTCTAAAAGTATCTATTCTAACAGTATCCATTCTAACAGTATCCAGTATCCATACTAACAGTATCCATTCTAACAGTATCCAGTGTCCATTCTAACAGTATCCATCCTAACAGTATCCCTTCTAACAGTATCCATTCTAACAGTACCCATTCTAAAAGTATCCAGTATCCATCTAACAGTAACCATTCTAACAGTATCCATTCTAACTACCGATTCTAACAGTATCCATCCTAACAGTACCCATTCTAACAGTGTCCATACTAACAGTATCCATTCTAACAGTATCCAGTATCCATCTAACAGTAACCATTCTAACAGTATCCATTCTAACTACCGATTCTAACAGTATCCATTCTAACAGTGTCCATTCTAACAGTATCCATTCTAACAGTGTCCATTCTAACAGTATCCATTCTAACAGTATCCAGTATCCATTCTAACAGTACCCTTTCTAACAGTATCCATTCTAACAGTATCCATTCTAACAGTATCCATTCAAACAGTACCCATTCTAACAGTATCCATACTAACAGTATCCATTCTAACAGTATCCAGTGTCCATTCTAACAGTATCCATCCTAACAGTATCCCTTCTAACAGTATCCATTCTAACAGTACCCATTCTAAAAGTATCCAGTATCCATCTAACAGTAACCATTCTAACAGTATCCATTCTAACTACCGATTCTAACAGTATCCATTCTAACAGTACCCATTCTAACAGTGTCCATACTAACAGTATCCATTCTAACAGTATCCAGTATCCATCTAACAGTAACCATTCTAACAGTATCCATTCTAACTACCGATTCTAACAGTATCCATTCTAACAGTGTCCATTCTAACAGTATCCATTCTAACAGTGTCCATTCTAACAGTATCCATTCTAACAGTATCCAGTATCCATTCTAACAGTACCCTTTCTAACAGTATCCATTCTAACAGTATCCATTCTAACAGTATCCATTCAAACAGTACCCATTCTAACAGTATCCAGTAACCATTCTAACAGTATCCATTCGAACAGTATCCATTCTAAAAGTATCCATTCTAACAGTACCCATTCTACCAGTATCCATTCTAACAGTATCCATTCTAACAGTATCCATTCTAACAGTATCCTGTATCCATTCGAACAGTATCCAGTATCCATTTGAACAGTATCCATTCTAAAAGTATCCATTCTAACAGTATCCATTCTAACAGTATCCATTCTAACAGTATCCAGTATCCATTCTAACAGTATCCATTATCCATCCTAACAGTATCCATTCTAACATTGCCCATTCTAACAGTATCCATTCTAACAGTATCTATTTTAACAGTATCCATTCTAACAGTATCCAGTATCCATCCTAACAGTATCCATTCTAACAGTGCCCATTCTAACAGTATCCATTCTAACAGTATCCATTCTAACAGTATCCATTCTAACAGTATCCATTCTAACAGTACCCATTCTAACAGTATCCAGTATCCATTCTAACAGTATCCATTATCCATCCTAACAGTATCCATTCTAACATTGCCCATTCTAACAGTATCCATTCTAACAGTATCTATTTTAACAGTATCCATTCTAACAGTATCCAGTATCCATCCTAACAGTATCCATTCTAACAGTGCCCATTCTAACAGTATCCATTCTAACATTACCCATTCTAACGGTACCCATTCTAACAGTATCCAGTATCCATTCTAACAGTATCCAGTATCCATTCTAAAAGTATCCATTCTAACAGTATCCATTCGAACAGTATCCATTCGCACAGTATCCATTCTAAAAGTATCTATTCTAACAGTATCCATTCTAACAGTATCCAGTATCCATACTAACAGTATCCATTCTAACAGTATCCAGTGTCCATTCTAACAGTATCCATCCTAACAGTATCCCTTCTAACAGTATCCATTCTAACAGTACCCATTCTAAAAGTATCCAGTATCCATCTAACAGTAACCATTCTAACAGTATCCATTCTAACTATCGATTCTAACAGTATCCATTCTAACAGTACCCATTCTAACAGTGTCCATACTAACAGTATCCATTCTAACAGTATCCAGTATCCATCTAACAGTAACCATTCTAACAGTATCCATTCTAACTACCGATTCTAACAGTATCCATTCTAACAGTGTCCATTCTAACAGTATCCATTCTAACAGTGTCCATTCTAACAGTATCCATTCTAACAGTATCCAGTATCCATTCTAACAGTACCCTTTCTAACAGTATCCATTTTAACAGTATCCATTCTAACAGTATCCATTCAAACAGTACCCATTCTAACAGTATCCATTCTAACAGTATCCATTCTAACAGTACCCATTCTAACAGTATCCAGTAACCATTCTAACAGTATCCATTCGAACAGTATCCATTCTAAAAGTATCCATTCTAACAGTACCCATTCTACCAGTATCCATTCTAACAGTATCCATTCTAACAGTATCCATTCTAACAGTATCCTGTATCCATTCGAACAGTATCCAGTATCCATTTGAACAGTATCCAGTATCCATTCTAAAAGTATCCATTCTAACAGTATCCAGTATCCATACTAACAGTATCCATTCTAACAGTATCCAGTGTCCATTCTAACAGTATCCATCCTAACAGTATCCCTTCTAACAGTATCCATTCTAACAGTACCCATTCTAAAAGTATCCAGTATCCATCTAACAGTAACCATTCTAACAGTATCCATTCTAACTACCGATTCTAACAGTATCCATTCTAACAGTACCCATTCTAACAGTGTCCATACTAACAGTATCCATTCTAACGGTATCCAGTATCCATCTAACAGTAACCATTCTAACAGTATCCATTCTAACTACCGATTCTAACAGTATCCATTCTAACAGTGTCCATTCTAACAGTATCCATTCTAACAGTGTCCATTCTAACAGTATCCATTCTAACAGTATCCAGTATCCATTCTAACAGTACCCTTTCTAACAGTATCCATTCTAACAGTATCCATTCTAACAGTATCCATTCAAACAGTACCCATTCTAACAGTATCCATTCTAACAGTATCCATTCTAACAGTACCCATTCTAACAGTATCCAGTAACCATTCTAACAGTATCCATTCGAACAGTATCCATTCTAAAAGTATCCATTCTAACAGTACCCATTCTACCAGTATCCATTCTAACAGTATCCATTCTAACAGTATCCATTCTAACAGTATCCTGTATCCATTCGAACAGTATCCAGTATCCATTCTAACAGTATCCAGTATCCATTCTAAAAGTATCCATTCTAACAGTAGCCATTCTAACAGTACCCATTCTAACAGTATCCAGTATCCATTCTAACAGTATCCATTCTAACAGTATCCAGTACTCATTCTAACAGTATCCATTCGAACAGTATCCAGTATCCATTCTAACAGTATCCATTCAAACAGTATCCATTCTAACAGTATCCAGTTCCCATTCTAAAAGTATCCATTCTAACAGTATCCATTCTAACAGTATCCAGTATCCATTCTAACAGTAACAATTCTAACAGTATCCAATGTCCATTCTAACAGTATCCATCCTAACAGTACCCATTCTAACAGTGTCCATACTAACAGTATCCATTCTAACAGTATCCAGTATCCATCTAACAGTAACCATTCTAACATTACCCATTCTAACGGTACCCATTCTAACAGTATCCAGTATCCATTCTAACAGTATCCAGTATCCATTCTAAAAGTATCCATTCTAACAGTATCCATTCGAACAGTATCCATTCGCACAGTATCCATTCTAAAAGTATCTATTCTAACAGTATCCATTCTAACAGTATCCAGTATCCATACTAACAGTATCCATTCTAACAGTATCCAGTGTCCATTCTAACAGTATCCATCCTAACAGTATCCCTTCTAACAGTATCCATTCTAACAGTACCCATTCTAAAAGTATCCAGTATCCATCTAACAGTAACCATTCTAACAGTATCCATTCTAACTACCGATTCTAACAGTATCCATTCTAACAGTACCCATTCTAACAGTGTCCATACTAACAGTATCCATTCTAACAGTATCCAGTATCCATCTAACAGTAACCATTCTAACAGTATCCATTCTAACTACCGATTCTAACAGTATCCATTCTAACAGTGTCCATTCTAACAGTATCCATTCTAACAGTGTCCATTCTAACAGTATCCATTCTAACAGTATCCAGTATCCATTCTAACAGTACCCTTTCTAACAGTATCCATTCTAACAGTATCCATTCTAACAGTATCCATTCAAACAGTACCCATTCTAACAGTATCCATACTAACAGTATCCATTCTAACAGTATCCAGTGTCCATTCTAACAGTATCCATCCTAACAGTATCCCTTCTAACAGTATCCATTCTAACAGTACCCATTCTAAAAGTATCCAGTATCCATCTAACAGTAACCATTCTAACAGTATCCATTCTAACTACCGATTCTAACAGTATCCATTCTAACAGTACCCATTCTAACAGTGTCCATACTAACAGTATCCATTCTAACAGTATCCAGTATCCATCTAACAGTAACCATTCTAACAGTATCCATTCTAACTACCGATTCTAACAGTATCCATTCTAACAGTGTCCATTCTAACAGTATCCATTCTAACAGTGTCCATTCTAACAGTATCCATTCTAACAGTATCCAGTATCCATTCTAACAGTACCCTTTCTAACAGTATCCATTCTAACAGTATCCATTCTAACAGTATCCATTCAAACAGTACCCATTCTAACAGTATCCAGTAACCATTCTAACAGTATCCATTCGAACAGTATCCATTCTAAAAGTATCCATTCTAACAGTACCCATTCTACCAGTATCCATTCTAACAGTATCCATTCTAACAGTATCCATTCTAACAGTATCCTGTATCCATTCGAACAGTATCCAGTATCCATTTGAACAGTATCCATTCTAAAAGTATCCATTCTAACAGTATCCATTCTAACAGTATCCATTCTAACAGTATCCAGTATCCATTCTAACAGTATCCATTATCCATCCTAACAGTATCCATTCTAACATTGCCCATTCTAACAGTATCCATTCTAACAGTATCTATTTTAACAGTATCCATTCTAACAGTATCCAGTATCCATCCTAACAGTATCCATTCTAACAGTGCCCATTCTAACAGTATCCATTCTAACAGTATCCATTCTAACAGTATCCATTCTAACAGTATCCATTCTAACAGTACCCATTCTAACAGTATCCAGTACCCATTCTAACAGTATCCATTCTAACAGTATCCAGTATCCATTCTAACAGTATCCATTCGAACAGTACCCATTCTAACAGTTTCCATTCTAACAGTACCCATTCTAACAGTATCCAGTATCCATCCTAACAATATCCATTCGAACAGTATCCATTCTAACAGTATCCAGTACCCATCTAACAGTATCCATTCTAACAGTACCCATTCTAACAGTATCCATTCTAAAAGTACACATTCTAACAGTATCCAGTATCCATTCGAACAGTATCCAGTATCCATTCTAACGGTACCCATTCTAACAGTATCCAGTATCCATTCTAACAGTATCCAGTATCCATTCTAAAAGTATCCATTCTAACAGTATCCATTCTAACAGTATCCAGTATCCATTCTAACAGTAACAATTCTAACAGTATCCAGTGTCCATTCTAACAGTATCCATCCTAACAGTATCCATTCTAACATTACCCATTCTAACTACCCATCCTAACAGTATCCATCCTAACAGTGTCCATTCTAACAGTATCCATCCTAACAGTATCCATTCTAACAGTACCCATTCTAACAGTATCCAGTATCCATTCTAACAGTAACAATTCTAACAGTATCCAGTGTCCATTCTAACAGTATCCATCCTAACAGTATCCATTCTAACATTACCCATTCTAACTACCCATCCTAACAGTATCCATCCTAACAGTGCCCATTCTAACAGTATCCATTCTAACAGTATCCATTCTAACAGTACCCATTCTAACAGTATCCAGTATCCATTCTAACAGTAACAATTCTAACAGTATCCAGTGTCCATTCTAACAGTATCCATCCTAACAGTATCCATTCTAACAGTGCCCATTCTAACAGTATCCATCCTAACAGTATCCATTCTAACAGTACCCATTCTAACAGTATCCATTCTAACAGTACCCATTCTAACAGTATCCAGTATCCATCCTAACAATATCCATTCTAACAGTATCCATTCTAACAGTACCCATTCTAACAGTATCCAGGATCCATTCTAACAGTATCCATTCTAAGAGTATCCATTCTAACAGTATCCAGTACCCATTCTAACAGTATCCATTCTAACAGTATCCAGTATCCATTCTAACAGTATCCATTCTAACAGTACCCATTCTAACAGTACCCATTCTAACAGTATCCAGTATCCATCCTTACAATATCCATTCTAACAGTATCCATTCTAACAGTATCCAGTTCCCATTCTAACAGTACCCATTCTAACAGTTTCCATTCTAACAGTACCCATTCTAACAGTATCCAGTATCCATTCGAACAGTATCCATTCGAACAGTATCCATTCGAACAGTATCCAGTACCCATTCTAACAGTATCCATTCTAACAGTACCCATTCTAACAGTATCCATTCTAAAAGTACACATTCTAACAGTATCCAGTACCCATTCTAACAGTATCCATTCTAACAATATCCATTCTAACAGTACCCATTCTAACGGTACCCATTCTAACGGTACCCATTCTAACAGTATCCAGTATCCATTCGAACAGTATCCAGTATCCATTCTAAAAGTATCCATTCTAACAGTATCCATTCGAACAGTATCCATTCGCACAGTATCCATTCTAAAAGTATCCATTCTAACAGTATCCATTCTAACAGTATCCATTATCCATTCTAACAGTATCCATTCTAACAGTATCCAGTGTCCATTCTAACAGTATCCAGTATCCATCCTAACAATATCCATTCGAACAGTATCCATTCTAACAGTATCCAGTACCCATCTAACAGTATCCATTCTAACAGTACCCATTCTAACAGTATCCATTCTAAAAGTACACATTCTAACAGTATCCAGTATCCATTCGAACAGTATCCAGTATCCATTCTAACGGTACCCATTCTAACAGTATCCAGTATCCATTCTAACAGTATCCAGTATCCATTCTAAAAGTATCCATTCTAACAGTATCCATTCTAACAGTATCCAGTATCCATTCTAACAGTAACAATTCTAACAGTATCCAGTGTCCATTCTAACAGTATCCATCCTAACAGTATCCATTCTAACATTACCCATTCTAACTACCCATCCTAACAGTATCCATCCTAACAGTGTCCATTCTAACAGTATCCATCCTAACAGTATCCATTCTAACAGTACCCATTCTAACAGTATCCAGTATCCATTCTAACAGTAACAATTCTAACAGTATCCAGTGTCCATTCTAACAGTATCCATCCTAACAGTATCCATTCTAACATTACCCATTCTAACTACCCATCCTAACAGTATCCATCCTAACAGTGCCCATTCTAACAGTATCCATTCTAACAGTATCCATTCTAACAGTACCCATTCTAACAGTATCCAGTATCCATTCTAACAGTAACAATTCTAACAGTATCCAGTGTCCATTCTAACAGTATCCATCCTAACAGTATCCATTCTAACAGTGCCCATTCTAACAGTATCCATCCTAACAGTATCCATTCTAACAGTACCCATTCTAACAGTATCCATTCTAACAGTACCCATTCTAACAGTATCCAGTATCCATCCTAACAATATCCATTCTAACAGTATCCATTCTAACAGTACCCATTCTAACAGTATCCAGGATCCATTCTAACAGTATCCATTCTAAGAGTATCCATTCTAACAGTATCCAGTACCCATTCTAACAGTATCCATTCTAACAGTATCCAGTATCCATTCTAACAGTATCCATTCTAACAGTACCCATTCTAACAGTACCCATTCTAACAGTATCCAGTATCCATCCTTACAATATCCATTCTAACAGTATCCATTCTAACAGTATCCAGTTCCCATTCTAACAGTACCCATTCTAACAGTTTCCATTCTAACAGTACCCATTCTAACAGTATCCAGTATCCATTCGAACAGTATCCATTCGAACAGTATCCATTCGAACAGTATCCAGTACCCATTCTAACAGTATCCATTCTAACAGTACCCATTCTAACAGTATCCATTCTAAAAGTACACATTCTAACAGTATCCAGTACCCATTCTAACAGTATCCATTCTAACAATATCCATTCTAACAGTACCCATTCTAACGGTACCCATTCTAACGGTACCCATTCTAACAGTATCCAGTATCCATTCGAACAGTATCCAGTATCCATTCTAAAAGTATCCATTCTAACAGTATCCATTCGAACAGTATCCATTCGCACAGTATCCATTCTAAAAGTATCCATTCTAACAGTATCCATTCTAACAGTATCCATTATCCATTCTAACAGTATCCATTCTAACAGTATCCAGTGTCCATTCTAACAGTATCCATCCTAACAGTATCCATTCTAACAGTATCCATTCTAACAGTACCCATTCTAACAGTATCCAGTATCCATCTAACAGTAACCATTCTAACATTACCCATTCTAACTACCCATTCTAACAGTATCCATTCTAACAGTACCCATTCTAACAGTGTCCATACTAACAGTATCCATTCTAAAAGTATCCATTCTAACAGTACCCATTCTAACAGTATCCATTCTAACAGTATCCAGCATCCATTCTAACAGTATCCATTCTAACAGTATCCATTCTAAAAGTATCCATTCTAACAGTATCCATTCTAACAGTGTTCAGTATCCATCCTAACAATATCCATTCTAACCGTATCCATTCTAACTACCCATTCTAAAAGTTCCCATTCTAACAGTACCCATTCTAACAGTATCCATCTAACAGTATCCATTCTAAAAGTACACATTCTAACAGTATCCAGTACCCATTCTAACAGTATCCATTCGAACAGTATCCATTCTAAAAGTATCCATTCTAACAGTATCCATTCTAACAGTATTCAGTATCCATCCTAACAATATCCATTCTAACAGTATCCAGTATCAATCTAACAGTATCCATTCTAACAATATCCATTCTAACAGTACCCATTCTAACGGTACCCATTCTAACAGTATCCAGTATCCATTCTAACAGTATCCAGTATCCATTCTAACAGTAACAATTCTAACAGTATCCAGTGTCCATTCTAACAGTATCCATCCTAACAGTATCCATTCTAACAGTATCCAGTATCCATCTAACAGTAACCATTCTAACATTACCCATTCTAACGGTACCCATTCTAACAGTATCCAGTAGCCATTCTAACAGTATCCAGTATCCATTCTAAAAGTATCCATTCTAACAGTATCCATTCGAACAGTATCCATTCGCACAGTATCCATTCTAAAAGTATCCATTCTAACAGTATCCATTCTAACAGTATCCAGTATCCAATCTAACAGTATCCATTCTAACAGTATCCAGTGTCCATTCTAACAGTATCCATCCTAACAGTATCCATTCTAACAGTATCCATTCTAACAGTATCCATTCGAACAGTATCCATTCGCACAGTATCCATTCTAACAGTATCCAGTGTCCATTCTAAAAGTATCCATTCTAACAGTATCCATTCTAACAGTATCCATTATCCATTCTAACAGTATCCATTCTAACAGTATCCAGTGTCCATTCTAACAGTATCCATCCTAACAGTATCCATTCTAACAGTATCCATTCTAACAGTACCCATTCTAACAGTATCCAGTATCCATCTAACAGTAACCATTCTAACATTACCCATTCTAACTACCCATCTAACAGTATCCATTCTAACAGTACCCATTCTAACAGTGTCCATACTAACAGTATCCATTCTAAAAGTATCCATTCTAACAGTACCCATTCTAACAGTATCCATTCTAACAGTATCCAGTATCCATTCTAACAGTATCCATTCTAACAGTATCCATTCTAAAAGTATCCATTCTAAAAGTATCCATTCTAACAGTATCCATTCGAACAGTATCCATTCGCACAGTATCCATTCTAAAAGTATCCATTCTAACAGTATCCATTCTAACAGTATCCATTATCCATTCTAACAGTATCCATTCTAACAGTATCCAGTGTCCATTCTAACAGTATCCAGTATCCATCCTAACAATATCCATTCGAACAGTATCCATTCTAACAGTATCCAGTACCCATCTAACAGTATCCATTCTAACAGTACCCATTCTAACAGTATCCATTCTAAAAGTACACATTCTAACAGTATCCAGTATCCATTCGAACAGTATCCAGTATCCATTCTAACGGTACCCATTCTAACAGTATCCAGTATCCATTCTAACAGTATCCAGTATCCATTCTAAAAGTATCCATTCTAACAGTATCCATTCTAACAGTATCCAGTATCCATTCTAACAGTAACAATTCTAACAGTATCCAGTGTCCATTCTAACAGTATCCATCCTAACAGTATCCATTCTAACATTACCCATTCTAACTACCCATCCTAACAGTATCCATCCTAACAGTGTCCATTCTAACAGTATCCATCCTAACAGTATCCATTCTAACAGTACCCATTCTAACAGTATCCAGTATCCATTCTAACAGTAACAATTCTAACAGTATCCAGTGTCCATTCTAACAGTATCCATCCTAACAGTATCCATTCTAACATTACCCATTCTAACTACCCATCCTAACAGTATCCATCCTAACAGTGCCCATTCTAACAGTATCCATTCTAACAGTATCCATTCTAACAGTACCCATTCTAACAGTATCCAGTATCCATTCTAACAGTAACAATTCTAACAGTATCCAGTGTCCATTCTAACAGTATCCATCCTAACAGTATCCATTCTAACAGTGCCCATTCTAACAGTATCCATCCTAACAGTATCCATTCTAACAGTACCCATTCTAACAGTATCCATTCTAACAGTACCCATTCTAACAGTATCCAGTATCCATCCTAACAATATCCATTCTAACAGTATCCATTCTAACAGTACCCATTCTAACAGTATCCAGGATCCATTCTAACAGTATCCATTCTAAGAGTATCCATTCTAACAGTATCCAGTACCCATTCTAACAGTATCCATTCTAACAGTATCCAGTATCCATTCTAACAGTATCCATTCTAACAGTACCCATTCTAACAGTACCCATTCTAACAGTATCCAGTATCCATCCTTACAATATCCATTCTAACAGTATCCATTCTAACAGTATCCAGTTCCCATTCTAACAGTACCCATTCTAACAGTTTCCATTCTAACAGTACCCATTCTAACAGTATCCAGTATCCATTCGAACAGTATCCATTCGAACAGTATCCATTCGAACAGTATCCAGTACCCATTCTAACAGTATCCATTCTAACAGTACCCATTCTAACAGTATCCATTCTAAAAGTACACATTCTAACAGTATCCAGTACCCATTCTAACAGTATCCATTCTAACAATATCCATTCTAACAGTACCCATTCTAACGGTACCCATTCTAACGGTACCCATTCTAACAGTATCCAGTATCCATTCGAACAGTATCCAGTATCCATTCTAAAAGTATCCATTCTAACAGTATCCATTCGAACAGTATCCATTCGCACAGTATCCATTCTAAAAGTATCCATTCTAACAGTATCCATTCTAACAGTATCCATTATCCATTCTAACAGTATCCATTCTAACAGTATCCAGTGTCCATTCTAACAGTATCCATCCTAACAGTATCCATTCTAACAGTATCCATTCTAACAGTACCCATTCTAACAGTATCCAGTATCCATCTAACAGTAACCATTCTAACATTACCCATTCTAACTACCCATTCTAACAGTATCCATTCTAACAGTACCCATTCTAACAGTGTCCATACTAACAGTATCCATTCTAAAAGTATCCATTCTAACAGTACCCATTCTAACAGTATCCATTCTAACAGTATCCAGCATCCATTCTAACAGTATCCATTCTAACAGTATCCATTCTAAAAGTATCCATTCTAACAGTATCCATTCTAACAGTGTTCAGTATCCATCCTAACAATATCCATTCTAACCGTATCCATTCTAACTACCCATTCTAAAAGTTCCCATTCTAACAGTACCCATTCTAACAGTATCCATCTAACAGTATCCATTCTAAAAGTACACATTCTAACAGTATCCAGTACCCATTCTAACAGTATCCATTCGAACAGTATCCATTCTAAAAGTATCCATTCTAACAGTATCCATTCTAACAGTATTCAGTATCCATCCTAACAATATCCATTCTAACAGTATCCAGTATCAATCTAACAGTATCCATTCTAACAATATCCATTCTAACAGTACCCATTCTAACGGTACCCATTCTAACAGTATCCAGTATCCATTCTAACAGTATCCAGTATCCATTCTAACAGTAACAATTCTAACAGTATCCAGTGTCCATTCTAACAGTATCCATCCTAACAGTATCCATTCTAACAGTATCCAGTATCCATCTAACAGTAACCATTCTAACATTACCCATTCTAACGGTACCCATTCTAACAGTATCCAGTAGCCATTCTAACAGTATCCAGTATCCATTCTAAAAGTATCCATTCTAACAGTATCCATTCGAACAGTATCCATTCGCACAGTATCCATTCTAAAAGTATCCATTCTAACAGTATCCATTCTAACAGTATCCAGTATCCAATCTAACAGTATCCATTCTAACAGTATCCAGTGTCCATTCTAACAGTATCCATCCTAACAGTATCCATTCTAACAGTATCCATTCTAACAGTATCCATTCGAACAGTATCCATTCGCACAGTATCCATTCTAACAGTATCCAGTGTCCATTCTAAAAGTATCCATTCTAACAGTATCCATTCTAACAGTATCCATTATCCATTCTAACAGTATCCATTCTAACAGTATCCAGTGTCCATTCTAACAGTATCCATCCTAACAGTATCCATTCTAACAGTATCCATTCTAACAGTACCCATTCTAACAGTATCCAGTATCCATCTAACAGTAACCATTCTAACATTACCCATTCTAACTACCCATCTAACAGTATCCATTCTAACAGTACCCATTCTAACAGTGTCCATACTAACAGTATCCATTCTAAAAGTATCCATTCTAACAGTACCCATTCTAACAGTATCCATTCTAACAGTATCCAGTATCCATTCTAACAGTATCCATTCTAACAGTATCCATTCTAAAAGTATCCATTCTAACAGTATCCATTCTAACAGTGTTCAGTATCCATCCTAACAATATCCATTCTAACCGTATCCATTCTTACTACCCATTCTAACAGTTCCCATTCTAACAGTACCCATTCTAACAGTATCCATCTAACAGTATCCATTCTAAAAGTACACATTCTAACAGTATCCAGTACCCATTCTAACAGTATCCATTCGAACAGTATCCATTCTAAAATTATCCATTCTAAAAGTATCCATTCTAACAGTATTCAGTATCCATCCTAACAATATCCATTCTAACAGTATCCAGTATCAATCTAACAGTATCCATTCTAACAATATCCATTCTAACAGTACCCATTCTAACGGTACCCATTCTAACAGTATCCAGTATCCATTCTAACAGTATCCAGTATCCATTCTAACAGTAACAATTCTAACAGTATCCAGTGTCCATTCTAACAGTATCCATCCTAACAGTATCCATTCTAACAGTATCCAGTATCCATCTAACAGTAACCATTCTAACATTACCCATTCTAACGGTACCCATTCTAACAGTATCCAGTAGCCATTCTAACAGTATCCAGTATCCATTCTAAAAGTATCCATTCTAACAGTATCCATTCGAACAGTATCCATTCGCACAGTATCCATTCTAAAAGTATCCATTCTAACAGTATCCATTCTAACAGTATCCAGTATCCAATCTAACAGTATCCATTCTAACAGTATCCAGTGTCCATTCTAACAGTATCCATCCTAACAGTATCCATTCTAACAGTATCCATTCTAACAGTATCCAGTTCCCATTCTAACAGTATCCATTCTAACAGTACCCATTCTAACAGTTTCCATTCTAACAGTACCCATTCTAACAGTATCCAGTACCCATTCTAACAGTATCCATTCGAACAGTATCCATTCTAACAGTATCCATTATCCATTCTAACAGTATCCATTCTAACAGTATCCAGTGTCCATTCTAACAGTATCCATCCTAACAGTATCCATTCTAACAGTATCCATTCTAACAGTACCCATTCTAACAGTATCCAGTATCCATCTAACAGTAACCATTCTAACATTACCCATTCTAACTACCCATCTAACAGTATCCATTCTAAAAGTATCCATTCTAACAGTACCCATTCTAACAGTATCCATTCTAACAGTATCCAGTATCCATTCTAACAGTATCCATTCTAACAGTATCCATTCTAAAAGTATCCATTCTAACAGTATCCATTCTAACAGTGTTCAGTATCCATCCTAACAATATCCATTCTAACCGTATCCATTCTTACTACCCATTCTAACAGTTCCCATTCTAACAGTACCCATTCTAACAGTATCCATCTAACAGTATCCATTCTAAAAGTACACATTCTAACAGTATCCAGTACCCATTCTAACAGTATCCATTCGAACAGTATCCATTCTAAAAGTATCCATTCTAACAGTATCCATTCTAACAGTATTCAGTATCCATCCTAACAATATCCATTCTAACAGTATCCAGTATCAATCTAACAGTATCCATTCTAACAATATCCATTCTAACAGTACCCATTCTAACGGTACCCATTCTAACAGTATCCAGTATCCATTCTAACAGTATCCAGTATCCATTCTAACAGTAACAATTCTAACAGTATCCAGTGTCCATTCTAACAGTATCCATCCTAACAGTATCCATTCTAACAGTATCCAGTATCCATCTAACAGTAACCATTCTAACATTACCCATTCTAACGGTACCCATTCTAACAGTATCCAGTAGCCATTCTAACAGTATCCAGTATCCATTCTAAAAGTATCCATTCTAACAGTATCCATTCGAACAGTATCCATTCGCACAGTATCCATTCTAAAAGTATCCATTCTAACAGTATCCATTCTAACAGTATCCAGTATCCAATCTAACAGTATCCATTCTAACAGTATCCAGTGTCCATTCTAACAGTATCCATCCTAACAGTATCCATTCTAACAGTATCCATTCTAACAGTATCCAGTTCCCATTCTAACAGTATCCATTCTAACAGTACCCATTCTAACAGTTTTCATTCTAACAGTACCCATTCTAACAGTATCCAGTACCCATTCTAACAGTATCCATTCGAACATATCCATTCTAACAGTATCCAGTTCCCGTTCTAACAGTATCCATTCTAACAGTATCCAGTGTCCATTCTAACAGTATCCATTCTAACAGTATCCATTCTAACAGTACCCATTCTAACAGTATCCAGTATCCATCTAACAGTATCCATTCTAACAGTATCCATTATCCATTCTAACAGTATCCATTCTAACAGTATCCAGTGTCCATTCTAACAGTATCCATTCTAACAGTATCCATTCTAACAGTACCCATTCTAACAGTATCCAGTATCCATCTAACAGTATCCATTCTAACAGTATCCAGTATCCATTCTAACAGTAACCATTCTAACAGTACCCATTCTAACAGTATCCATTCTAACAGTATCCATTCTAACTGCCCATTCTAACAGTACCCATTCGAACAGTATCCATTCTAACAGTAACCATTCTAAAAGTATCCATTCTAACTACCCATTCTAACAGTATCCATTCTAACAGTACCCATTCTAACAGTATCCATTCTAACAGTACCCATTCCAACAGTACCCAGTAACCATTCTAACAGTATCCATGCTAACCGTATCCATTCTAACAGTATCCAGTATCCATTCTAACTGTAACCATTCCAACAGTAACCCTTCTAACAGTTTCCATTCTAACTACCCATTCTAACAGTATCCATTCGAACAGTATCCATTGTAACAGTAACCATTCCAACAGTAACCCTTCTAACAGTATCCATTCTAACAGTATCCATTC
Source organism: Oncorhynchus mykiss (assembly GCF_057628025.1). Taxonomy (NCBI): domain Eukaryota; kingdom Metazoa; phylum Chordata; class Actinopteri; order Salmoniformes; family Salmonidae; genus Oncorhynchus; species Oncorhynchus mykiss. Next base: position 6,034,088 of record NC_143026.1, on the reverse strand, counting down.
TAACAGTATCCATTCTAACCCTGTCTTTTCTGTTGGTCTGTGCTGCAGATACTGGAAGACCAAGCAGCTGTCACCGAAGCGTCTGAGCACAGGGATCCTCATGTACACTCTGGCCTCGTCCATGTGTGAGGAGATCCACCTGTACGGCTTCTGGCCCTTTGGCTGGGACCCCAACACGGGCAAGGAGCTGCCCTATCACTATTACGACAAGAAGGGTACCAAGTTCACCACCAAGTGGCAGGAGTCCCACCAGTTGCCAGCAGAGTTCAAACTGCTCTATAGGATGCACACAGAGGGACTTATCAAACTAACGCTCTCACATTGTGCCTAAACCTGACTGGACTGGACCGAACCAGACAGGACCAGACCGACCTGGACTAGACTGGACCGACCTGACTGGACTGGACCGAACCAGAGTGGACCGGACCGACCTGACTGGACGAACCAGACTGGACCGGACTGACCTGACTGGACCGGACCGACCTGACTGGACCGGACCGACCTGACTGGACCGGACCGACCTGGACTGGACTGGACCGAACCAGACTGGACCGGACCGACCTGACTGGACTGGACCGACCTGACTGGACTGGACCGAACCAGACTGGACCGGACCGAACCAGACTGGAACGGACCGACCTGACTGGACCGGTCCGACCTGACTGAACTGGACCGAACCAGACTGGACCGGACCCGACCTGGACCTGACTGGACTGGACCGAACCCGACTGGACCAGACCGACCTGGACTGAACCTGACCGGACCAGACTGGACCGAACCAGACCGGACCAGACTGGACCAAACCAGACCGGACCAGACTAGCATGGACTAGATCAGGCTAAAAGTTATCTGATTGTAAACTGGTTTTCTGGTTACGAAGGTGCTATTTAACTAGATTACAACCAACTGGTCTCTGTTACTGTACAACCGAGTGGAAAGGTAACGTCTGTTTCATGACAACATCAATAAATATTTTGGGTTGTTGTCTAGTTAGATAGACTTATTTTCTGCTTGATTAGAAAAAGGGGTTCCGAAAGGGTGGCTGTCCCAGTAGTAGAACCCTTTTTGGTTCCAGGTACCTGGGTTCTACCTGCAACCAAAAAAAGGTTTCTTAAGTAAGTATTTCACGGTAAGGTCTACGACCTGTTGTATTTAGCGCATGTAGACAAATAAAGTTTGATTTGAGTTTTCCTATGGCGACTGCTGAAGAACCCTTTGGTTCTAGATAACACTTTTTTTATTTTTTTCGAAGTGTACAACCTTGACCATGACGTCATAAAATATGTCCTTGCAAACAATTTTGCCCGCTGCGGATGAGTGCGTGAGAGCAATAGGCACCTAGCCCCTGTGCTATCTGATCCGAGATGGCTGCCCAAGATGGCTGCCCAAGATGGCTGTCCAAGATGGCTGACCAAGATGGCTGCCATGTTGCTGCCTGCTAGTGCTACGCTTTGATACAGATTAACTACAGCAGATAAACTACAGCAGATAAACTACAGCAGATAAACTACAAGACAGTAATATCAGCCTATATCTTTATAACCTGAGCTCATCAGTCTTTATCAGAGCTATGGTTAACTTATGGCAC